>NC_034610.1:1965429-2033195 GCF_900095145.1 Mus pahari
TGACTTTAGAGCGCTCTCTCTCTCTCTCTCTCTCTCTCTCTCTCTCTCTCTCTCTCTCTCTCTCTCTCTCTCTCATCTTTTTCTTTTGCCTTCTCTAAATTGTTGTAAAATAACTGAATGGTCTTGTTTTCCTTTGTTTGGGTCAAGAAATTTTAGCTGAAAATTGTTACTGTGTGAAACAAGATTATTGACTCAACAAGCCTTCAATTTTCCATGAATAACACCCCCACCCCTAGCTTCGGGTGCACGCTGCGCATGCATTCTATTTTAAAATACAGTCTGTAATTTAAAACAGGCAGTTGGATGCCCCACTGAACTTTGTTTAAGCCTGGAATAAAAGAGAGAGAAAAGCTTTAAGCCGCAAAAAAGGTGGCTAAGCCTCCTCGACTGCTTGTCTTTCTAATGCATCCATTCTGTTAAAGAGCGAAGCTTGCAGGTAATGTTGTCAGCTGGTGCCACAGCTGGTTTCGCCCAGTTTCAGGCTGTGGTGTGGAGATGTAGTCACTTGTTTCCTACTTAGCCTAGACTGTGAGCCCTTTCCAAGGTCCCAGGGGTGTCCCCATTGGCACTAGTCAGCATGTATGTGTTCACACACAAAGTAGTTCAATGCACGTGTGAATATTATTTCTGATATTAATTAGTTAATTATTTTTTTTTCAAGGCAGGGTTTCTCTGTGTAGCCCTGGCTGTCCAGGAACTCACTCTGTAGACCAGGCTAGCCTTGAACTCAGAGACCCTTCTGCCTCTGCCTCCTGAGTTCAGTGGTTAAAGGCCTGTGCTATCACCGCCTGGCTCCGATTCTAAATGAGTAATTTTGGCATTCATCTGTGATAAGGTGGCTACTGTTGTGCTGGTATTATATAAAATGGCATTAGGACACAAGTGTTGACCCCTGGGCTGTCTGCTCTCTGAGGTTTGGAAAGTGCTCGCTTGGAAGTCGTGCTCCCTTCCCCCTCTCTTCCTTACAGAAACGACCAGTTTGCCATGACTCATATGGAAGGCACGCTCTGTCCAGGGGACCTGCTTGTGCCAGTGTTGAGTGACCTCAGCCCAGCTCTGATCTTGAATAGCTAAGCCATGCTGCCTCAGGGTGAATGCTGCTCCTCTCTGGAAAATGAGTTCTGTAGACTGAGTTGCCTCACAGCACCCTTGATCTCCTTCATGGTCACTGTAGGCCTCTTCTGTTAGTACTTAAGAAAGAGAGCTAGAGCTGAACTCTCTTCTCTCCTTAGGGACAGTCAGGTGTGTGAGGTGAGTCCGCAGGAGAGCCTCAGCTTAGCTCCTGCCACCCATCCTCCACCCTGGTGCCCTTTATATGTTTGTGAAGGGAAACATGGGGTTTATTTAGGAACTTTGGCCACCAAAGAGCCTAGACCTTGTTTGGCCTTGTATTACCGTAGACGTGTAGCAGCTCCGAGGCTCCTGCTGTGCCCTGCTTGTGTGATTCCTGTGGCAGTGTTTCTTGGGCAGGAGTACAGGACATCTAGGGGAAAGGCGAGTCCAGGAGAAATTTGAGAAGCAAGAACACCTGTCGGTCACTGTCTCCGAAAGGCCTGCTACAGTGCAGGGTGGAAAGCGGGTTCAGGAGCAGGCTGTAGGACTCAAGTCTTTGTGTGTGTGTGTGTGTGTGTGTGTGTGTGTGTGTGTGTGTGTGTGTGTGTAGGCAGGCCAAGAATGCCTTCCTGCACTGGGCGAAAGGGCAGCCAGCCTTGTGAAGCAAGACAGTCTGTGCTCCATGAACTCTTCACTCCTTTCTAATGTTGCCAAGTTTATTACATGCACTGTTAAAGTTACCAAATAAATACTTTGTTTCTACAAAGTGTGTGTGTGTGTGTGTGAATACAGTGACCATAGATTCCAGAAAGACCACTGGAACTCTGGAGCAGGGTCAGAGCAGTTGTAAGCCACCCAGTGTGTGTGCTTGTGCTGGAAACTGTCCTGTGTCCTCTGTGAGTGACTGCTCTGCTAGCCCCCAGCATGTCCCTGGCCTTGCTCTGCTTTCTGATAGGCCCGGGCCCCTGGGGACTAACTCTTGCCCTTCCTGGAGCTCTTTCCAGGAGGATGCCTTGCATTTCTCTGGGGTGTGTGTGTGTGTGTGTGTGTGTGTGTGTGTGTGTGTGTGTGTGTGCATCTTACACCCCTCTCCTCCTCTCCCCTCTCCTCCCCTCTGGTTTTGATTTGGGAAGTACAGTGAGTGTGTTACCAATCTTTCTGCTTATCTTTACTAATTTTTGCTTTCTGGCATGTGTTGCGCCATGACATGGTGAACATCCTCTGTAACATAGGTCACACTGAGTGAGTCACAGTCCACCAAGGGAAGGTAACAGCTTCCTGCTACCTGAACCTCCATCTCTGTGCACCCTTCAGTGTCTCTAATGTTGTGATGCAGACAGGGTCTTCCCTAGTCTTAATTTCTCCACTGCTGCTGTTGCCTGCTGAGGAGCAGTGTCAGCTCCTGCTCAGGACTGGTTGAGCTTTTGTAGTGGCCTGCTTTGGAGTAAGGTTGCCTTCGGAAGAGTGAACCAGCACCTTCTGACTACTGCTTTCACCAGGCTTATACAGGAGTGAACGTTTCAAAGAGTAGTATAAACTGCTAGTAAAAGAAGAGTCACTGCCCTGGGAAGGGGCCTGAGCTGTAAAGATGCCTCCTACAGCTGTCGGGTTTGTGTGGCTGGCAAGCATGGCCCTTTCCACACACCAGCGTAGGGATCCCCACACACCAGCGTAGGGATCGTAGGTGCCGTCTGCCTTACAGAGATCGTGGGTTTTTTCTCCTGTGGGAGTGGTGATGGTGGTTGTTTGGTTTTCTTGGTTGTCCTTTTTCTTTTCTTTTGTCTTTTCCTTTTAATTTCATCTATCTGTCTTTTCTTTCTTTCTTTCTTTCTTTCTTTCTTTCTTTCTTTCTTTCTTTCTCTCTTTCTTTCTGGCAGGGTCTTATAGATAGGAATTGATAATTGAAAAGAGGACAGCATTATTGTGCTTGAATTTCATGTGAACTCATGGAGGTCATTTAGAGAGTCCTGGGAAACGATTTTCTGTAAGACACTGAGTATTCTCAGTACTTTGGCTAAAGTAGCTCACCTAGACTTAAGACCTATGAGAGGCAGTGGGCTGGAGAGTGGGCAGTTGGTGGAGTACTTACCATGCAAGCCCAAGGATCTGAGATTGACCCCAGCATCCACGTAAGGAAGCCAGATGCATCTCTGAAAGGCTAGGACCAGGAGGACCAGAGAGAGGAGCTAGCAGCTCCTTGGTGTGATAACCAGGCCAGACTAGCTGAACTGGGCAAGCTCTGGCTTCAGTAAGTTGTGGTGGGAGGTAGAAGATGATTGGAGACAGCTGACATTAACTCTGGCTTCTGCATGCATGTACACATGAATTTCTACACATATGCACACACAGAGAAATAAGTAAAGCCATTAGCTGTTAGGTTTGGCTTCATGGGTTGTCTCATTAACTTTGCTTCTAGAATGGCACAGTGTTTGTCACTAAGAAATGTGACAACACTTTTATTCTCCAGTGGACATAGATTCCTTTGCATTACTCAACTTGATATACTTTTGACTGATTTTTGCCTATTTTGGAAGAATATTTCTTAGTTTAATTTGCTTCAGATTCTTCTCCCCTGAATGAATATAACTATTTTTTCGATGTATGTATTTGTGGACCTAGTATATAATTTTCTTTTTTCCTTATGGAGGGTTCAAGTGACAGAGAACCTGATTTTTTTTTTTTTTAATGTGAAATTTTCAGAAATGTCCTCTTTTAGCCTGTAGAAAAGGCTACCCCGTTGAGCACCGTGAGAGCAGTTGTACATTTAAAGTTCTGCAAAGGACATGGTGCCTGAAGAGATTCTTCTCAACGCTGCAGATGTCCTTGCTCTTCCTGATCAGGGATACAGCTCCACAGTGGAGCAGTTCCTCACCCGGGTTGTACAGGGTCCAAGGTTAGCTCTCAATCCAGACTCAGGAGGGAGGAGAGCTCCCCCCTCCAGCCCCCACCAGTGTCTTTATTTTACACCAAGCCTTTGCCTTTTACTCCCCATGAACACAGGGAGCCTCTGCTTTAGAGATGCACAGGTTTGGCTTATTGTATTGTATGGTTTTTTTTTTTGGTTTGTTTGTTTTTGGTTTTGTTTTAAATGCTGTTTTATGAGCTAAACCTGGAACACATTATAGTCTCCAAAGACAATTAACAGAGCAAGACAGGATTAATATTAACCGGTTTACATGTGTGCATTTTATGTATTTAATTTGATGCAGATTTTGTCTGCTTTGAGCTCAAATTCCCAGATGTGGAAATAGAAAGTTGCCAGTGGTGGGCCGGCCGCTGTAGTAGACTCACTTCAGTCCTCTGCTGCTTCTCTGGGACAGGCAGCTCCGCCCAGCTCTGTGCCTCACAGGTTCCCATGCGCTGCCCTGCCAGCTTCACACTTAGAAAGGGGTGGGCTCCCTTTGAAGGGCAACTATTTTGCCCAAGTATTTTCTGAGTTACTCCCCTTCCCCTTAGGCTTTTCTTAGCATCCCTACGTGTTGACATCTTCAAATAGGGCACAGACTCTCTCAGAAATTAAATTACATTTAACAATTAATGAATACTTCTTATGCCTAAATGGGTGTATTAGATGTAAAAATAACAAAAGAAATGAATAAAAGTTTTAATTATTTCACTAGTTTCTTATGAGTGTTATTAGTATATTATTTTGAGGCAGGGTCTGGTCTCATTGTGAAGTCCATCCAGGACCACTTAAGCTCAGAGGACCGCCTGCCTCAGCCTCTCTGCTGCCGAGAGGTATAGCCATGTGCCACCGTGCCTTGGTTAATCCTCGTTTTTTTACTATCACATCTTCCATTGTAAGAAGTTAGCAGGAGTACATCTGAGGTTACTTAATATTCTCTATTGCCAACTAATATCTACATACAGTTCTAGAATTCTCCTTTAGCCCTTGAGATTTTACAAAAGTTTTTTGCTGTTTTATCGAAGTTTCCACTGTTTAGCAGTCTAAGCAAGGCTGCGGGGATGTTCTGCCTTAAGCTCTCATTGGACACATCAGTGCTGTGACACTCCTGTGCCTGTGCTGGCTTTAGGGAGGACGCCACACATGCCCTTCGGGTTGAGCTCCTCTCCTGCCTGTGTGCCTCAGTAGCACCGATGCAGCTCTCTTGGTGGACTTCCTTCAGATTTCTTGATTATTGTTATTTGGTTGACTTTTTAAACACAAAGATGGGCTATTAAATTCCTACCCGTCTTTGATGCATTATGGTCAATTTGGAGTTAAATGATTTTAAATGTGTGTCCAAGCTGATCTTGGTAATGCCATCTGTAGGTAATGCCATCTGTAGGTAATGCCATCTGTAGGTTCAGCTCCCATGGATTCCATAGCAGAATTGTTTGAGCTCAGGAGTTCAAAACCAACTTGACCAGACATAGTTATGGTTGATAAGACATTCATACAAGCACTGTCAGTGACTTTATGGCCTAGAGACTTCATCTTCAACCCTTTACATGTGTGTGCGGCACAACGCATATAGATCCTCACTGAAACACGTCAATCTCTGCGTCCCCCTCGCCTTGCACTCACAGCCTGGGGTCAGTGGCTCACCAGGCCTTTGAATCAGGAGTGCCTCTGCAGAGGCGGACAGACGCACTGTGAACCGGCTGCCCCTGCCTCCACTGCTTAGCCCAGCCCCAAGCCCCTTGGGCATGGCTGTGTGAGTTCTGCAGTGTGGAGCCTGCTGCCACTCCTCATTTCGGTGAGGCTTGTTCACATTGAAGGAAAGATGAGAGGAATGTAACTGGAGATTTTATGATAAAATAAAAATTCCCACAGACCTGGACTTTCTCTTCCTTCCTTGTTGGACTACCAAAGCCAAAGTCAGGTTTGGTCGGGAGCAACTGATAAAGAGGCCAAACCCTTTAGGGTTCATGTCATAAACTAGGTCTGAGGAATTGCAGATCTAAGCCAGACAGTTGAAATCCCTAAGTTCCCTGCTCCTCCCTGTTCCTGCATGGTCTTCAGAGTGGGATGTCGGTGACAGAGCAGCACTGGGACTTGAGTTCACCCTTCTGGCCTCTACCTTGTGGTACTGTCTGGGAATGTACCAAAGGTACCAGAAAGAAGGGAGAAAGAGGCCGGGCGTGGTGGTGCACGCCTTTAATCCCAGCACTCGGGAGGCAGAGGCAGGCGGATTTCTGAGTTCGAGGCCAGCCTGGTCTACAGAGTGAATTCCAGGACAGCCAGGGCTATACAGAGAAACCCTGTCTCAAAAAACCAACCCCCCCCCCAAAAAAAAAAGAAGGGAGAAAGAAGTAAACGGGTAGAGGAGTGCTTGGAGCGCAGTGTAGCAAGCCGCTACGTAAGTGCTCTAGACAGCAGCTCTGGAGGGAAGCCTGAGATGGCCCCTCAGGCTTGCATGCACTCTCAAGCTAGGCACCCAGTGGTACCCCTTAATTTAAAATGCTTGTGTTGCCAGGTATTAGGTATCAAAGGACTGTAATCCCAGCACCCATCTCAAAAATTTAAAAAAAAAAAATTCATGCATGTGTGTGCTTGCAGGTATGTGCATGTAGTATGGCCCCTGTGCACATATATACGTGTGCAAATCCATTCGGAGAGAGGGGAGGAAGGATATCTGTTAATAGCAGTATTAAATAGTAACCCCATTAATTTATGTGGTCTCTGACTCTTCATCCCAGCTGTTTGGATGATGATAGGTAAAGCCATCACTTTGGGGCGTCCATGGCACTCACGCCTTGGGGTTCCTCCTCCTGGTTCTCTGCTGTTCCTTCAGTTTCAGTTAGCAGTGTTTAACACGGAGACCCCGTGAAGATTTGAGAAAGATTACAGAGGAAACAAACGTGACTGTCTTTGAAGTAGACAAACCCCTGTTCTCATTTTTAGGGCAGCCTCTGGGGTCCTTGGTGTCCCCGGCAGCTCAGCTCTGCTTTTCTGTTCAGCTAAACCCCTAAGGTACATTAGAACAGTCAGGTGTAAAAAGTACTATGAAGACATCTCACCCTCCAGATTCTGTATTTAATGCAAAGTGGGATCCGGATGCGCTAACCTAATGCTCAAAATCTTTTTCCCTGTGGAAGTGTATGAAAGCGGCTTGGGTGGATTTTCTTGCAACTGTCCGTTACTGCTTTCTGCTTGAGAATTAGAAAGAAATTTGTTGATTTGTGTATGGATCAGTGGACACTTTTAATGGCAAGAAGCCTGCTGTGACAAAGGACCGTGTCTCCTGTGAGGTTTGGATTCAGGATGGGTAGCCCCAGTGCTTCTGGAAGGACTTGAGTTGACCTAAAGTCACACGTTGCTATTTAAAGAAAAGCCGCCCTAAGACATTACAATTTGTTGGGGGTGGGGTAGGAGAAAAAGAACAAACAAGCCCGGATAATGATGCAACCACAAATGGAGGTGCAGTTTAAGGCTGTGTCCCAGCTTCCATGCTAAAGAGGGACATTTGAGGTTATATAATTTTTAATATAAAGCAAAATTCATTATATCTTAGGGAACTTCACCTCTATGATTTTTGTAGAAGGAAATGTTCTTTAAAGAAACATAAAACAATCCTGAGAAAATCATGACACTGATGCCGAAATAGAGGCCTGTTCTGTGTAGTAAGAGCCACGATCCCACATTATTTGGAAGCTTGTAAGGGTCTTAAATGAGGCCTTGCCACCCAGATGAATGGACAATGGAAGGTTTGTTTTTTTTTTTCCAGAACTTGATTGACTTGTTTAACTGTCAAAGTTATAAATCTAGCAATTGTGTTCAAAGGAGTAGATTATTGAGCCCATTTTTATATTTCATGGTAACTTTAAAATAGTTCCCTTAATCATACACATGTAGCAGACTGAAAACTCACTTAATAACACAGCTAAACTGCAAGTCGTTTTATAATCTGATTCTTCTTTTGAGATAGGTGTGAAGGGGACATTTTCCTTTGTAACTTCGGGTTTGTGTTTTCACGGGAGAAATTGGTTTTTCCATTAGTTATGAAATTGGTGGGATTCTGATAGCGGGGATTTTAGGTGCTAGTCCTGACTTGAGGCCGCCATCTGGTGCATCTGCCACCCACAGGTGAGTGCTGCATGCTGTCTTTCATGAACCTCTAGCCTCGGGCTCATTGTCAGGTGTGAGCTTCTGAGGACAGGAGGCCTGTCCTGTCTGTGCAGCTCTTCCTGAAGAGAGACTTGCTGGCCTGACTGGCCTGTCTCCACCCCTAGGAGAGGTCAGGGCAAGCAGCTCCGGCCTCCAGGTAGACTTCAGTCATAGCTCTTGACCCTGTAAAGAGAGGGTTTGGGTGCCTGCTGAGGAGCCAGCAGGGACAAAGGACAGCAGCCCTGATGTGAAACTGGAGCGCCTTCTCCAGGGTGGGAGGCTTGGACTGCCTTTCAAGTCCCTGAAAGGGTGGCTCTTTGCTGTTCCTGATTTTATAAGAAAACTAACTCGTAGGCTTAGAACTATTCAGCAGAAAGTGAATTCATGCTACATTGTGTTCATTCTTACAGACAGTAATATAATAATTGATCTGTCTTTGCTTTTGGCCTACCTTCATTATCTTGTTACTAACTTCAAGTAGAAGAGAATCCTATTTCTTTATTAAAAAAAACAAAAAAAAACCCAAACAAACAAACAAAAAAATTTCAGGATGACTTTAACTCCAGCAAGATTCTCCTGAATTCCCACAACCGCACTTGTCCAGAACTTGGTGAGTTTTCAGCTCTGAGATCTTGATCAGCTGGGTTACTTGATCAGCTGGGTTACTGCCGGGCCAGCCTTACTCATTCTCAGTGTTTTTAAGAAGCCCACAACTTACACACTCTGTGATTGGTGAAAAGCTGGGGTGCGGGGTGGGGAGTGGGGGGGGCAGGCAGGTGTTCTTCCAAGCTCAGTGCAGAAGGATGTGGGCCCAGCTCCTCCTATGAAACAGTCATAAACATTCAGTTTAGCATTCGTGGGGGTGGTTTTGCAAGTCCTCTGGACAAACATGCAGACCCTCAGTCACTCCTACTCTGACTGAGAAAACCATGGGGGGAGAAACTATTTGCCTTTTCTCCTGGGAGCAAGGAAAAAGCAAGAAGTCTGTGTCATGCTCTGTGGCACACTATTGAGGTTCTTTCCTGTTTACTTTTGGTTTTACTCCCAGCATCCCCTGGTGTTGCTTGACTACGGCAAGTCTTCCCCCAGGAATATGAGACCGTGGTATAGTCCGCTTCATAGTGTTCCTGGATATTTTTATAATTTATCATCAGCTGACACTGCCTGGGTAGAATATTCTTACCACTCCCTCTGGCTGCTGGAAGTCTGAAATTACATCTTTGTCTTTGAAGTCAGGCATACTGTTAGCGTTGCCATGGTGACAGGGTGGGTAATGGCCTAGGCAGAGGGAGATTGGTGCTTAGCATTTAAACGCTGCTGTACACAAGGCCTTGCTTTTTAGAGCCCTAACTGAAGTCTACCCTTTTAGTAAATGTTTAAAAATTACATTTTTACATGGTCTTACTAGATTAATAGTCATGGTTTATTTCGTTTTAACTGCAAGGATAAAAGCATTATCCCATTAGATGGGTAGCTTTCCCCCCTCTCTTTTGGTTTATGCATTATTAACACGGGCTTTCCTGTTTTGCTTGTAACATTTTATAGGCTTTTTCAAACACAGAGTCAGATCTGCTCTGTTGCTCCTTTAGTTTTCCGACTTAACCCATTATCTGCTTGATCCATCACAGTCTCACACGGGACAAAGTTAAATGACTAAGCTTTAAAATCTTAAGAGTGAAGTTTTCAAGCTGGGTTTGTAGCAATGGCTGATCAGCCGTTCTGGCGAGCAGCAGCAGTGCTGGGTCTGAAGCCACTGTTGCTGTGATCCCTCGCTGAATGCCCCTCCTATCCTCTGTTCTCACAGGAGTGTGTGGAGAAGGAAATGAGACATTTTGAAAGGTTTCAGTTGATGTTACTGTAGAAGTAATATCTTTAACTTATTAATTCCGTATAGGAATAGACTGTGTGCTATGGGTAAGATATCCATGTTTCTGCTCGCTTGATACATAAATTGATTCTGGCACAGTGCTGAACGATACAGACGTTATCTCAGGATGAAATCTTTTACTTAGGTAACTTAGGGGATCTGTCTCTATGTTAACTGGATGATTCTTGATTCCTTTGTGTGTATGTATGTGGGGGTGGGTGTTTTGGTTTTTTGAGACAGGGTTTCTCTGTAACCTTGGGGACCCTGGAACTCCCTATGTAGATCAATCTAGCTTCAAACTCAGAGATCCTCCTGCTTCTGCCTCCCAAGTGCTGGGACTAAAGGCGTGCGTGCACTGCCACTGCCCAGCTTGGCTCTGGGGTCTATTTCTGCCCTTTTCAAATAAAAATCTCTCCCCTAACTGAGGGCTGGTCCAGGCATTTGAATATCTGTTTTTCTCCTCCCTTCCTCCACCCCCCCCCCCCCCCCCACCCCCCCTCCCCTGCCGCAAGGCTAAGTAGTCTCTTTAATAATTGTCCTCAGTATAGATCTCCACCCTAACATCGCTATCACCATCTTTTCTCTTCTCCCCTCCCCTCCCCTCCCCTCCCCTCCCCTTTCTCTTCTTTTCTTTTCTTTCTTTCTTTCTTTCTTTCTTTCTTTCTTTCTTTCTTTCTTTCTTTCTCTCTCTCTCTCTTTCTTTCTTTTTCTTTCTTTCTCCTCTCTCTCTCTCTCTCTCTCTCTCTCTCTCTCTCTCTCTCTCTCAATACTCTCATTGTGGACTCAGGCAATTCTCCTGCCTCATTCTTTATTGTATGGACTCAACTCATCCTCTGCCACACCCACCTTCCACCAGGCCCTCAATTCTCTGATTTCACTTCTGCTTGTTTTAGTACCTCCAAATTTGATGTCTATGACCAGACAGTATCCAGAGGTATGTTCCAGTACACAGTAGGAAAGTGGGTGGGCTGAGCTGCTGCCTTATACTCTGTTCTTGGAAGGGAACTGCTTTAGGGCATGTACCTGCCATGTCCCTGAACTGCTGTTGACACACTGTCTGGTTTGTAGAGAACATCATTCAGAACCTTGCTAACAGTTATTAAGATCCTGAGTCTGGTGCCTGTTGTGTTTAGTGTGATATCTGGACTTGTGGCATTTGTCAATTCACATCTCATAAGAAGTGTTATTGCAAGTCAAATTAGTCTAGGACAGACCTTTCAACACTTTGGTCTCTGATGCCCTCCCTCCTCCAGGTGTGTAGCGAGTCTGTGTTCTAGGTGTGTAGAATCCATCAGCCCAGCATGAGACTTTAACCAAAGCAAAGCAGTGTAGCTGCCTTCTGCATGGGGTATACAGGCTTCTTTTTCAGCAAGTATTCATTGGGGATTATAAACGACTTTTCCTATGAGGCAAGTGTGAAGACACTAATAATTAGATGTTAAATGTAATTTGTGATTGTGACAGGCATGCTATCATGCAGCTGAGTTTTCTCTGTAAAAGAAGAAGGCCATAATCTCCAGTTTTTAGTGTTTCTGCATTGAGGCAGAGGAGCAGGCAAGCTGAGTGTCAGTCAGGAGGATGACCCGAGTCCTTTGCTAGGTGGGCCCCAGACTCAGCACTTATGTGGGTGGTTCACAGTCTAGGATGCCTTCCTTGATTTGGGGACCTTCAGAATGAAATAGTCTCATTTGAGGGACATGGGGTTTTAAGGAAGAGCATTGACGGTTGGGCACGCTCCTCATTAGGGTTTCTATTGCTGTGATAAAGACAATGAGTAAGGCCACTTGGGAGGTGTCTTAGTAAGAGTTTCCATTCCTGCACAAACATCATGACCAAGAAGCAAGTTGGGGAGGGAAGGGTTTATTCGGCTTACATTTCCATACTGCTGTTCATCACCAAGGAAGTCAGGACTGGAACTCAAGCAGGTCAGGAAGCAGGAGCTGGTGCAGAGGCCACAGAGGGATGTTCTTTACTGGCTTGCTTCCTCTGGCTTGCTCAACTTGCTCTCTTATAGAACCCAACACTACCAGCCCAGAGATGGCACCACCCACAAGGGGACCTCCACCCTTGATCACTAATTGAGAAAATGCCTTACAGCTGGATCTCGTGGAGGCATTTCCCCAACTGAAGCTCCTTTCTCCGTGATAACTCCAGCTTGTGTCAGTTGACACAAAACTAGCCAGTACAGGAGGTAAGGGTTTGTCCTAGCTTACAGTTCCACAGCACTGCCCATCACAGAGGAAAGTTATTGTAGGAGCTCACACAAGGCAGGACCAGGAGGCAGAAGCCATGGCTCTCTCAGCAAGACCTTTTATAGAACTCAGGACCACTTCCTTAGGGGTGGTCCTACCCACAGTGGGCTGGGCCATCCTCCATCAATCATCAGTCAAGAAAATGTACCACTGGTTTGCCCACAAAGCTGATCTATTGGGGGACATTTTTCTCAATTTAGGTTCCCTCTTCCATAGTGACCCTAGCTGGCATGAGATTGACATAGGCCGTGGCCTCTCCTATTAGGGGATTCACCTAGGTAGCAGAGATGAGGTGCTCCTCGTTTCTCTCTGTGTGTCTTCGTTACCTTCCATTGCCAGCTGCACTAGTAACTGGTCAGGTATGACCAGGGCCTGAGTACTAGGCATAGAGTAGCATTCTGGCTCACTCTGGTCTGAGATCTGAACCTTGGGAAGACTCTCTCAAACACCAGTCATTGAGAAAATGGCCCTGGATGGGTGAGCCAAGGGGCTGGCTTTTCAGGAAGCACCCACCCCTTTCGTGTGTCCTTGGTTTCTGCTCGGTGTGCTACTGTGATGGCTTTCCCCCACCCCCTGGTCTCATTCCTAGAAACAAGGGATGGAAGAAGTTCTGGAGATCAGCACCTGAGAGGCAGAACCTAAGGGTTTTCAACAACTTTTCTAGAGTTGGGAAAACTTGTTTAGTGGCAGTGGACAGTAACCGTCTGCATGTGCTCTCTAATGACCTAGTCCTTTCTGTGGCCTCAAGGGGTCCTTACCCCACTGGTGGCCATTGATGCCTCTCTGTGGGCTGCAGTTTTCAGATGGGTTCTCTGTCCACTGAGGTTTTACATACTTTTGCATCCAAAGGAGAGATAGGAGAGTGCAGTTTGTTACTGAATATTGTTCTGACTGTGGACCTGCATTACAAAGACAAGAACACCAGGATGCTCACAGAAATTGGTTCCAGGATCCCCATATGATCTACGTACATCTCCCATATGCTTGAAAATCTCTCTAGATAACTTGTAGTAACAGCTACAGTGGAAGCGCTGTGTGGCCCGTTGTCATGCTGTTCTGAGAGTGCTGAAGAGGAGGACACAGTTTATACTGTCCAGCACTGACCCAGTTTTCCCTGAAATATTTTGATCTGTGGTTGAGTTTATGGATATTGAAGTCTGGCTGCATTAGAGCCCATAGGTACTTCTAGATATCCGACATCACCACTGTCCAGAAGGTAACTTTGTGCAGTGGTAAAAACAACACAGAATGTGCTGGACTTTATTCCATATACGAGCCACTTGCCATATGACATTAAGTGTTTGAATTTCAGCTGTTAGATTTGGACAGACTTCTGTGGTGCGTGGCCGCCACACTGGACAGCGCAGCTCTGGAGGATAGCTTCATGCTCCCCGCTCAAGGTCTTTGTACAGAGTGGGGGTTTTGGTCAAAATAAGAATATTGCTTATATTAAGATTCTCAGGTTCTTGGTGTCCAAAGTTCTGACTTGAAAAGCTTTCTGAACTCACATGAAGCTGTGCAGGTGAAAAGGGAACAGAGGGGCAGATTCACCTTAGGTATAGAGGGTTTTCTCAGTTGCAGGTTTTGGCATCTGGGGTGAATGTCAGGATTTCAGTTGCAGGAATCACTGCTCTGCTGGGCCTTGAATACTGTTGTCTACACTAGCAAGCCTCTGTGTTCACGTCTCTCCTTGCTAAGTTCTCTGACTTCTCAGTTGTCTGTGTTTAATGGAAATAGTTTTACAGAAGTGGGCACCTTACTATTTCCTGAGGGAGGAAAAGGAAGAGGGAGGAAGAGGAAAGAGGGAGGGTCGGGGAGGAAGGGACGAGGTAGATTGTGACAGGAATGTGGGACTTGGTTTAGTTCCACAGTCCTGGTTCTCAGCATCAGCATGATTACAGAGGCTTGCTGATGATAAAATTACCTTAAGGCTCTCTCTCACCTGTGCCCTTGCTTTAGCTGTCTGAGAAGTGGAGCTGATTTGTCGTCTGTAGGGGTGGTAGTGGTATTGTTTCATTTTGGTATGTTTTAAATGATGCCCTTGAATATGTATACTAGTGTCTATGGATATGGTAAGGGACACTGAGATTTTTCCATGGGTCTCGGGTAATTATGTGCTTGGGCATGGGAGCAGGTGGCATAGGAATTTTTCAGGTCCTGTTTTGGGGCCCCTGTAAAGGGGAGGCTATGAATGGAGCAGGTGCTACTAATTAGGCTGCCGTGCCACCTGCCCCGCCACACCCACGCAGCTGAGCTCTGTGTCTCCTGGGGATGTACTGGGTGCTGCCTTTTCTTTCTTAGGGAATGGACAGGGCGGGACACTGTCTTGTCCCTGTGTAAGAGCAGCCTCCTGGCTCATTGCATGTGCCCTGCCTGTTCAGCACTGTCAGGAGATAGTTCATATTTGTAACAAGGTAGTTGGGTAGTTTGAATAGTAGTCTCAGAATTTCCAGTTCAACGGCTGCTATCCTCAAAATTTTCAGCTTGGACTTAAACGCACTCATTTCCCTAGTACTACATTTTGCCATACTTTAGAAAGCCTGACTGACTGGCTTTTCATAGCAAAAAGTTACATATTTTTATTGCAAAACTCCTCCCCTGTCAGAAGAAAGCACTAGGAGCGTGATGTAAGAGGTCCTCAATACCTTCTTGATTCAGTAGCGGACAAATGGATGGCTTATGATTGCTAGATTCTTGTATTTATCCTGACTCTAACCCTGACTTCTTCTGTTTATGATGAGGAAGGAAATGATGAATTCATTTTGCTAAGCAGTTCCTGCGCTTTCACAGTGTGCTGTTGTGGTGGCTGTCCTCCTGGTGTGAAGAGTCTGAGTGTCGCTCACAGGGGGCCGCACTTCTCAGCTGACGCTTTGTACTAATGTGCGGTTGGTTAATCCTTTCACTGTGCTCTGAATATCTCCAGCATTTCTTTTGATTTATTTCTGGTTTTAATTATATTCTACATTTCTTTAATTATTTGGACAATTCTGTTTTAAAAAGTGCTGCTAAGCCCAAGGAATTATTGCAGTCTGGCTAGTAACCAGCCCAGAAGAAGACGAGGCCAGGAGCAGTAGGGAGTTAGTTTGCTGAGGAAGCAGCACATGTCCAGAAGTGAGCACAAGATAAGGAAGACCCCTTCTCAGCTGGTTATTGGGGATTTTTAGTTAAGTAAAACCACTAACCACATTGTGCCTCAATCTAAACATCAATCCCAAAGACTTTAATTAGTGTAATGTGTTAAGATAATGAGGGAGTTATCAGGTGAAGTGATGAGACTCACAAAGGAAGCCGCAGCCCCAGATGCACCTGCCTTCTTCAGCAGGTGTAATGTGTGCTTGGTGCCCCTGTCCGGGTGAGCTGCATGTGCTGCATGTGCTGCTGCGCCTGGCCTTGCCTAATCCTCTCCTGAAGGACCAACTACTGGGTGAGGCTGCTTACTGCCAAATGCTTGCTAGAAATGTCCAACAGTTACTTAATTTTATGAGCAGTCTTTAGAAAGGCTTACATTTGTAGAGTAGATTGTCTGACGGCCTCCTGTGCATCAGAGTTCTAAATCCACCATCAATTTAACAAAAATGGATTTGTTGCCGTCAGTCATCCTCACAGTCGGGGACGGCAGCTTGCACCACTTCCCTTCCTTTGTGACCAGAGAAATCTGCACTCCAAGCCTCGCAGGTCTTCTATGGCTGCCTGAGTTTGTTTGCTGTACAAGTTTTCCTTCAGAAAGATCTTAGAAGCTTGTCTACTCCGTGTTGTAACGCAGAGCATTGTGAACTACTGACGTGGTTATTTTTAAATCCAACATTTCAGTTGCTTTATACCATTTCCCATGTTCTTTCCTTAACAACCTACCAGAGTCTGTTTTGGACAGAACTAGGCCCTGGACCTGTGAGGCGTGGTATTTGTGTGCAGTGTGCCGCTTGCTGACGTCTAGTACATCCCTTGAGAGCTGAGACATAATCTCTGCTCTTGAAATAGTGTATTACGATTTATAGTAAACCAAAATTTGGGTTACCTCTGGAAATTGTGTTAGTTCAAATAAGAAATAATGTGTACAGACTTTATTGACAAAATGATGCCTTTAAGAACTGTTTGTGAGCAAATGTTTTTCCTCTGTAGGGGCCTGGTTGCATGCTACACAGAGTCAACAGAGTTCCAACAGTTTAGTATAGTACAGTTTCTACAGCAGCTTGCTAACGACTTAAAAAGCAAGCCAACACTACATTGCTAATCCCTGTATTGCATTCTGATTTAGAGGGGGAGATTTGTCAAATGGGGCAAACTATCAAGTTATTCTTTGCAAGAAGCCCAAACAGAAATAAGTAGAATGCTATTTAGATTTAGCAAAGGCATAGCCTTAGAATTGCACACACTCCCCTGCTCCTTCTGAGAATTGCACACACTCCCCTGCTCCTTCTTAGAATTGCACACACTCCTCTGCTCCTTCTGAGAATTGCACACACTCCCCTGCTTCTTCCTTAGAATTGCACACACTCCCCTGCTCCTTCTTAGAATTGCACACACTCCCCTGCTCCTCCTTAGAATTGCACACACTCCTCTGCTCCTTCTTAGAATTGCACACACTCCCCTGCTCCTTCTTAGAATTGCACACACTCCCCTGCTCCTTCCTTAGAATTGCACTCACACTCTCCTGTTTTTTCTTTTTAGGATGTGATGAGATAGATAGTTGTGCTTGAAGCCAACTTCCCTGAAGGTTTATGAACTGAAGGAGCAGGAAGCACATAGGATATATCTTGCTGTCTAGGTCACAGTGCCATTGAGTGCCATGAATACTTGCTGAGTAGCACACCTTTTCCTGTGTTAAGAAAGGATAGTTGCTGTAAAATGGGACATAAGTCACAGAGCTCAGGATTTTCTCACAGGAAAGGAAGAAACCAGTTTGAACGCCAGGCTTACGTTGGCAGAGCCCTGTGCTGTTACCACAGTGGGAAAGTGACAGCACAGTGGGTTCAAGGACCCACAATGCTCCTGTTCTGCATCTTAACACCCAGCACACTGAGCTGTTCAATAGAAGCTGGCTACTAAAGCACAGTTGTCATTTAAGTAGTTGGCTATGACCATAGCCTTGGGTCTCTTACCCAGGGTGCCTCTGCATTCCTTGACCTCTTCTGGATCCCTTTACTGCATCTTGGCTCCTGTCCTCACATGAGGTACCACTTGATAGAAACCTAGTGAACAGCATGGTTCTTAAAAATATTTGATGGTTCTGCTAGAGGAATGAAACCTCTGTACAAGTGTGTCTTGTTTTCTGCTTCACGTACAAGTGGTACCTGGCTAGGGTTTTCTATTTGTTTCTTAAAGTAGAAATAGGTACACAGGACAAGGGGACTGATGTCTATTATTTTAACTACAACTATAATTTTGAAAAAGAAGCTCTATGTTCTATCCCTCTCACAACAGTGAGAAACCTCCCTCGGGAGAGGAGGAGTGGTGTCTCTGTGTGTGTGTGTGTGTGTGTGTGTGTGTGTGTGTATAGATTCAAACATATGAAAAAAGCAGAATGCCTTTCAGATCTAAGGCCCCTTTGCTGTCACTAACATTTCTTAAACTTGAAATTCAGGCCTCATTGCTTCCAGAGTTTATTTTTATAGCTCCCCTCGCTACCTAAAAAGGGGAGTCTGGGAAATCTGGGTGTGATTTTTGTGGTTGCTGTAATTTTGGTAGATTGTGTCTGTTGTGGTAGGCTTGATTGACCCTGAGTCACTTGTGCCTCGAACAAGTAAGGAATATGGATCAGGGAGACAGTAGAAGGGCCACGGTCTTCGTAGAAATGGCCACCATTCACATCTTTGTAAGACATACTTGTTGGATTGCTGTTTTCATGATCAGTGAGTTTTCTCTGCTTGTATTTAAGGAGAGTTTGTCTCTTTTAGAAAAACTGATTCTTTTATACTGTTTTACTACTTGGGGAATTTTTAGCATACTCTGCTGTCAAACATAGTTTTACTTCATTAGTTCAAATGATTTCATAGTGTCTGTATGGGGTAAGCCTGTGCAAAAGAATGTGAATATACTGTTTGAATTGTATCTGGACTTCTCTCTTACATTGATCTTTAATACCATTGACGTCCAGAAATTCCAGAGTGGTGTTTACTGGGAAAAGGGGGCTTTTTCTAAACGAGAGTGGCTCCTTGTGCAGGGCAGCTTTTCCTCGTAGTATATTTATTTGATAGTCTTGTTTACAGAAATTGCATGGTATTCATCTCATAAAAGAGAAATGTTTACTTGCTTATGAGTTTTGCGTCTGGGTAGAAGGGCAGACAGTGGTATGAACTGTGCCTGGCCTGAGTGTGTTCTGGGATAGAAGCCCCTGCTTCTGTGTACACATATGGCTGCAGTTCGGGAAAGGCACTGTGGAGGCAGTTTCCCGTTTTGTCTTCCGTAGAGTGTTAGTGACGACAGTCAGAAAGGTGGGACTCCCTGGCCAGCAGTGAGGATGCTGTGCCCTCCCCACCACCTGGCAGTCAGGAACTCAGCTGCCTGTCCTCTTAGCTCATCTTGACCTACAGTAGTTGGCTACTGTGGGCTGAGCTGTGCGGTTTCCAGAGCTCCCATGACCTCAGCAGTGTGTGAGTGCTGAGTTGGCGCTCGCTCGTGTGTTTTATGATAGTGAGGCAGGCCCTCAGTCTCCTTTGGAAGATTACTCAAGTACTCTAGTGACACCTTAGCGATCACTGTGTACTGGGCAGAGCCATATGCAAGCCAGTCGTCATGTGGCATTTGAAACCAAAAATCTTGCTAATTCTTCCCCTACTCCCAGTTTTAAAAAACAGTTTTGTTCATGTGCAGAAATGTCAGGCAGGGTAATTTGATATTCCGTGTAGAGACTATTTGAGAGAAACATGGTTTTAAATTTTTAATGATAGTAATTTTTGCTTGTATTCAGTCAATATAATGTGTCTCTGGGTTAAAAATTGTAATTTTGGAACTATTACTGATGTATAAAAATGATGATTTTTAAACCATCTGTTTTTTAAAGATTTATTTTTAATTATATGTATGTATGTGGGTCTATGTATACTTGATTCTGGGTTCCCACAGAGGCAAGAAGAGGGCATGAGATTCCCTGGAGCTAAAGTTACAGATGGTTCTGTGCTGCCTAATGTGGGTGCTGGGAACTGAACTCAGGTCTTCTGCAAGAGCCATGAGTGGCCTTTACTGCAGACCAGAGTGTTAGCCCTTAGACTACCTTTTTGACAGCTTCACCTCCTTCTCTTACTGAAAGAGTTCCGTTTTTGTCAATATTTTAAGAAGACTTACCAATATTGTATTTGTCTTGTGTGTGTGGTCTGTAAAGGTTTTGCTTTGGGCATATGGAGAAAATCATCCTTTGGTTCGCCTTTATTTGAGCTTGTAGGAAATGAAAAATTATATAAACAACCTAAGTATCAATGTAGATGAGGTGCTAAGTAAATGGTAATAAGCACCAGAGGCCATCTGAATGTGTTAATCTCCGGCTGAGCGATGATTCTGTGTTGTGAAAGGTTAGCTTTTCAACTGCAGGACTTAATTACTTTTCAAATGAATATTTCATAGCAGTTACTTTAACTGTGCACATACAGCAGCATCCGTAGTCTGTTCTCCATGTGGCAGACACCAAGCAGCTGGGACGAAGGTTCAAAGCAGTAGCGTAATTCAGTGCTTCCCAGCAGTCACCGAGCCAGCTCCTGACCAGACTGTGCCGCACAGCATCCACTTTCGAGTTTGTCTGCACCAGCTTCAGTTTCCCCACACCGGAACCTGCCTCTTTGCTGGATGTTATTCTAAGCAGTGTGTCCCAGGCTGAGCAACCTCCCCACAACCTCAATGTGTGTAAAGGGCCTGCCATTCGAGAGAGAGAGACTGGCCATGGGTATCATGGGACTGCACGGTCTCCTTTAGCAGAATTTAGTAGAATAAATCAAATCTCTGTGTTGACACATATATGTTCATTATATAAAACATAGCTTAAGCTTAGATTAAGTTTAGAATATAAAAAGCTCACAAGCTAAAAGTTGCCATAATTCAAATCGAAATAACTATGTTTAACTTCTCTTTTAGATCTTTTCTATGAAACATGGCTTTAGATACTTGGAATGTGATGTACAGTGGTGCTTACTAAGTTTTGAGACAGCATTTTTTATTACTAGCTTGATTGTTAAACATTATATTTTAAGCCAGCCAAGGTGGTGCACAGCTTTTGTCCCAGCAGGGAGGCAGAGGCAGGCAGATCGCTGAGTTTGAGGCCAGCCTGGTCTACAGAGTGAGTTCCAGGACAGCCAGGGCTACACAGAGAAATCCTGACTCAAAACAACAAACAACAACAACAATAACAAAAACAAAACAAGACCCAAACAAACAACAAAAAACAAACCAACCAACAAAAAAAGCATCCAAAAAGTAGTATTTAAATTACATTTATAATTATAGTTCATGAAAAATTAATTCATTTTTAGTAAGTTCTCAGACTATTCAGCATTTAAAAGGTTTTGGTTTTGTGGGCAGTATGCGCCTGTTTTCATTCCTGGGGTGTGTTTTCAGGTCTTTCTAGTCTTGGCTTTTACTGCATTTGCTATTGGTAAAATACCAGCACACCTGGCGAGCTGAGCCTGCACAGGCCACAGCTCTTGCAGGACCTGTCGGAGGTGTGGAAGCTGATGGTCATTTCCTTCTGGTTAGTGACCTCATCTGCATGCAGCACAGGGCTCTGGAAACCACAGCTACACAGATCACAGCTTGCCATTTCTTGTTTAACATACATTGGTTCAGAACAATGTCAGAGCTGTCCACAGCATCTTAACACCAAAGCTTGATCAGCTCTCACCTGGGCTTGTAGATGTTCAGCCAAAGTCTGCATTTGTTGCCTGTTTCTAGCTCCTCTAACAAGTATAGGGACTGAAAGTTACTTTTGGACTCCGTTACTGGGTATAATGTTTTCTTACCTATTTGTCTTGACTAGAAGAAGTCTTATCTTAGCCAATTTTAGAAATGTTTATCTGTACAGGTAGTCATGATAGTATTCTCAAAATCTGTGACACATTTGACCATTAAATGTATGTTGAATAGTCTTATACATATACATGCATATACACACAAATATGTGTAGATATATCCACACACATTTCCACTTTAGATAAGAATAGCCACTGGTTTTTTAACACAAGTCATCATAAAGATGTAATTAAACATTAGATATGAAAAAGTCGGGGCGATAAATGAGCTGTCACCCATCGGGTTAATGATTAATCTGGATTCCGTTTTTTTCTCTTGGTACTTCCCTCTCCTGACTGATTTTCATTGCTTTGCGAGTGATGGATAAGGAAGAAGGGGTGTGGGCTCATGCTGAGTGCACAGTGCACATTTGGCGCCTGAGATTGACCATTGCTGTAACAATTTTAATTAACCCTGTATACTCTGTTTGATGTTTAAAAATTATGAACACTGCTGTGGAATATAGTCTTTGCTATATTTGTTGTTACCATGATGAAATATATTTTAGACTTTTCTGAATGTGTTTAAAATTGTTTAACTCAATCATTTAGTTAGAATACTATTTCCTTATAGACTTGCAGTTGAAATGCTTACGGCTTGAGCCTGTTTGGGGCAGTTGCATTAGTTACTTTTGCATAGCTGTTACTATTCTCTGAGAAAATTGCTTGAGGGGAAAAGATTTGTTTTGGGGCTCACCTCATGTGCCTGAGCAGAGCATCACGCCTCTAAAGTGTGTGGTGGAGGAGAGCTGTTTACTTGATGGCTGAAAGGGAGCCAAAGAGAGGGACCAGGCAAGATGTTCTCACAGGTCGTCTCAATGACCTGCTCCCCACAGCTCCGTCCTACCTCATCAAGTTTCCAGAATCTCCTAGAATAGTGCTTCTCACTGGGTCCAGTCCTCCAGCACATGAGCTCATGGGGTCATTTCATAGGAAAACCATTCCAGAGGTTCTGGTAAGATTGAAAATGGAGATAGAGTACCTAGGAGCATTGACTGTGCAATAGACAGTTGGCTTCTAACGTGGGTTTTTCTTCCTGTTAAGTAAATGCTTTCAGTGGATGTATGCAAAATACAGCATTGTGTAAGGCTTTGGGTGCTGAATGGTTTCCTGCTTATCATGTGCTGGGAACAGGCTGTCTTGTTCATCTGTGTGACCTGTTGTCATTGTGCTGCTGCGGGGGGTGGGGGGAGAGTAGGGTCTGTGGACTGCACACAGCGGTCTCAGTCATCCACCTTCACCCTGCCACCTTACTCGACTCTGGAAAACTCCATTGCTGCAGACTTCCTGGAGATTAAACCACTCACCCATAATGCTTGCTCTCTGTCTAGGGCCCAGTTTTTACTGATGCCTGTTGTAAATTGAGGCTAATATTTGAATATTTTGCTTTTACTTTATAAAATTAAAGGAATGTGGGAAGTTGAGAACACATGAGTGTTGAGACATTTGTACCTGAAGTCTTTAATGCTTCCTTTGGGTAACATGGACCTAGAAGTCTGTTCCTTGACAGCCATCAGGCATACTGCTGGTTGCCAGCAGTTAGAGGCTCAGAAGTCAGGAGGACTCAGCACTTTCCCTCCGTGCTTCTCTCACCCTCTAACTCTCCACTTTAGAACTTCACTTGCTCCCAGTCTGTTCCTGAGCTTTTACATGTCTTTAGAATGAATGATGGACTTCGGATCTGAGCATGGCAGGGGTACCCAAACACCAGTAGAGCAAATGAACAGGAAAATAAAGCGTTTGAGGCTGGACTGCAGTACATAGTGAAAATCTTTCTGAAAACAGAACAGCCTCCCAGAATAAAATAAATAAATAAAATCCCGGGTCAATACAGCATGTCTAGTGCCTTAACATTCTTCCCACTCAGTGCTTATAAAGGTGTGGACATTTGGTGGGGTTCAGCTGACTGGAACTTGAATCCTGGAAACACTAATTCTAGTTGTGGGTCTGGCATGGCTTTTTTTTTTTTTTTTTTTTGCGTGTGTTTCTTTGCTGATGGTGGGAACAGAGGCCCCTGCCCATGGAAGATGGTGCTCTTGCAGTGCCTTGGTAAATGGTGGCTTACATTCTGGTTGTGGAGACTCTGGCTTGAAGTTTAGTGGTGGTTCCTGCAGTGAGCCTCTGACCCTGGCAGATCTCTTGTGAATGGACACAGACAGCTGGGCAGACATGGTACATTGGCTTCCCATCGCTTAGAGTTTGTTTCTTCATGAGTGAACGTTTTCATAGGCTGAATGAGTTTGCTTTAGTTTAGTATATTTCTGGAGAGTGTTCCAGATTCCATACATGTGACTTAGAGATGAACTTTCATTTGTAAATTTTGAACATTGTAAGAGAATATCTCACCATTTGTATCTCAGTAGTTTTATCTGTATCATTAAAATTATCTAGAAAACATTGCATCCAGACACAAATCTCCATGCTGAATGCATTTGCTAGCACAGTGTAATGTATCCTATTCTCAGCCCCTGAGTGGAGCCTTTCCCTGCGCAGCCCCGCTGGAGTTGTGCTATAGATTGACCTGTGTGCTGCAGTGTGTACTGAGGCAAGTGGCAAACCCTTAAGCTTTAAAACATGTCCCAGAGCTATCTTTTTAAAAACACTTCAACTCAGTGTTGTATGCATAGGTTATTCAGAATTTATTCTGTACTTAAATTTTCTACTTATTGATGCAAAAAGTCAGGAACACATTTAGAGGTACACAATAATACAACAGTTATTCTCTATTATAAAGTAACTATCTAAAGCTAAGTTCATGGACCACATTGAACCCTATTTGAGTGGCATAGTTTGTAATTACTAATCTATAATACAGATGTTCTCAGTTTGGATTTTATTGCTGTGAAGAGACATCACAACCAAGGCAACTCTTATTAAAAAAACAAAACAAACAACAGCAACAAAAAAAANNANNNAATTGAGGCTGGCTTACAGGTTCAGAGGTTCAGTCCATTGTCATCATGGAGGGAAGCATGGCAGCGTGCAGGCAGACATGGTGCTGGAAGAGCCAAGAGTCCTACATCTTGATCTGATGGCAGCAGAAGGAAACTATGCCACACTGGGTATTGCCTTAGCATAGGATATCAGAACCCACCTCACAGTGACACTTCCTCCAGCAAGGAAGCATCGCCTAACAGTGCATGGGCCACGCCTTCAAACCCATGAGTGCCACACCTACTCAGACCAGCACACAGATGAATGACACCACACATGCAGGTCACATGACCAGGAGAACTAAATTCTGCAACACTCATTAAAACAGAGTGTTTTGATTCATTCTGTGATATCTTCTTGTTTTGACTACTATTAGAAAGCCCAATTCCAGACTAAAGCTTCTATTAAAGAAAGCTAGTGTTCCCTCATTGTACTGTCAAGGAGCTACCGAGCATAGAAATTTATGTTTAATTATTGAAGATCAACTTCACTGGCCACTTGTCTTCTCTGTCTTGTTACTGCTTCAACTGACCCTCAGCTCTTGTGTGTTGTTGGAGGAGATGTAGTCAGTATGCTGGGAGTCAAACCCAGGCCCTTGCACATGGTAGGCAAGTATTTTTATATATGACCTACATCCCAGGCCCTTGCACATGGTAGGCAAGTGTTTATATCACTAGTCTACATCCCCTGTCCTTGTTTTGGTTTTGGTTTTTGAAACAGTTTCCCTTTGTGTCTTGGGTTGGCATTCTTCTCCAGCTGCTCTCAGTGCTGGGGTAATACGCTTGCACCACTGAGCCCAGCTGCCCTCTCTGTGTGCTCTTGGATACTCTTGGAATTGCAGTAGTTGATGAGTGTGACTAGAGAGAGTCACCCTCATGTGCTGGACCTGGTTCTCTCTGGTTTGTTTCCCTGACCCATGGTAGAGAATATTAATTTTTCCCTGGTGATATGTTCCATCAAGTGTCATTCTTAGGTCCCTGTAGTCCTGGGATGGGATGTAACTTGAGCCCAGGGCCTTGTTCATTTCTCTGTAGCTTGCTTTCTCAAAGCTGGCCAGTAAATCTTCTAACAGTTTTGACATAGCTCTCCCAATTAGCCAGGGCTACATAGCATCATTTCCCCTTGGATTAACTCCAGGTCACATGATTGGGGGCCTTAATTACCTCTGCAAAGCCCTTTAACCTTTGCCATGTAAAGTATCTTAATGATGGAGACAACATCCTAACATAGGTCCTGTCAGTTCCAGATGTGAGCGTGAGACAGCAGCTGGAGCTCTTGGGGTCATCTCTGAATCTCTGTCTAGCATGGCGTAGAAATGGACTCAGAAGCTCTATTTCTTAGTTTACATGGGTCTGTGTTCTAAAACATTGAGTAAAACACAAGAACTTAAGACACTTAGTCACACTGTCTGGCATTTCTATAGAATGGAAACTTAGGACGTGAATTTAAAGGTTTAGTTCCTGGATGTTTATTGAGCACTTTTGGTGTGTCTGACAGACATTCAGAAATCAGAAAGGAAGTGCTGTAGAGTGTAGCTTGGTTTTATGGGGCATGGGGAACAGAGAACCCGGAGAGGGCCTGCCCGGAGCTGCCCCACCTCACCTGTGCACCCGCGCCTGCTCCCTGTGCCTTTTAAGCAGAAGAGGCAGCATCTACTGCTTAAGCGTGTCCCTTTTCGTGACATCGTATTTTCCGTGGAAGATGAAAAGTTTAGAAAGCATGCACACAGCTGTGTGCAGCGGCCTCGACATCTCAGCTCTGGCCCTTCAAGGCCGCTTGTCTCGTGATGTGTGCAAACCGGAGGCCATCTCTGCCTGCCCTTTCTAGTTGGATGCTACTCTTTCCTTGTTAATCTGGGGGTTCAAGTGACCTCAGGAATGACAGAGTCTCCTCTTGAGCAGCTGCAGCTAGGCTGTGAAGCTGATGCCACTAGAGAGGGATTGATTGCAAGTCTAGTAACCTTTCTCTAAACAACTACCCTCCGATAAATGTCACGCCAAAGGAGTTAGTCCTGGAATCTTGGTAAACATTTTTTCTGTTAAAAAACTTAGATTCTTTGTATTTTGTTTCCCATGAAAGAAAGAAATTTAAAATAATCATACCATTGTGGTACTTAATTTGGTGTTATAGCTTTGATAATGGCTAACACATTAGGCTGCTGTGTCTCACATTATGCTACGTGATAGACTGTAGACATTATACTAGACTTTGGCCATAAATAACGGAATCCCAGCTCTACATTGTGTAATAATGCAAATGAAACAGCGGTGCTCTGAGAGGGTGCACTGTCAACACTTGTGCTGACTGCGTTTGCTGTCGGCTGAATCTGCAATTGGCAAAAGACACCCGTGGCGAGCTTTTCTTAAATCATTCGAAGTGGGCCAAGCCGCCCGCCTTAAGTCTGGACCATAGCATCTGGAAGAAGGGAACTTTGGCTCTTTGCTTATTTGTCCTCGCACTTGATAGTAAGTCTGTTCCTTCCCTGCCATTAGAGACTACTTCTTCAGCATCTCAATGCATACTAAAAGCCAGCCGAGACATCCAGCATCATGGACTGGACACTTGGACTTTGGTAGAAAGCTTGTTGGACTAGTTAGTTCCCAGCCTATAAGCCATTCTAATAAATCTCCTCCTTATATGTGTGAGAGTGTGTGTGTGCGTGTGTGTGTCTGTATACACACACGCACACACACACACACACACACACACGCTATAGTTTATTTTCTACTCTATCAGTTCTGTTCCTGTAGAGAACCCCACCTAATATACTACCAAAGCCACCAGCTAGGCCTGCCTGCTGTGTACTTACCATGTGACCACTGTAATTACAAGATTGAGGTGTGACTGTATTTTCTTTGATGAATTTAAATTTAAGTAGTGACCTGTGGCAAATTCAGGCTTTTCAACAGCCCTGACTGTGGAAGGTTCGCACCACTGCAGCAGGCTCTGTAGAATGGGCATAGACATACACAGCTCCTGAGGTCCCATCACAAAGCTGAAACTAAGTGATCTCTGGCTCCCCTGACTATCATTCTTTGCCAAAAATTATTTTCTACTGCATTTAGGTAGTATGTGAAATGATATTTTAAATTTGTTTATCTTTTTGAATAAGTATCAAGGAATTTCTACCAATAAGTAGAGACCTAGAAGGACACAGAGTTAAGAAAGACAGTTGTGTTACAGTTTGCATGTCTGACGTCCTCAGCCACCCCTGCTGCCAGGAGACTGAGCCATGGTGTATGTGGTATGAACGTTAGCATGTTTCTTCTCCTGCCACACTTAGATTTTACTGTTTGATTTGTCATCTTACTTCCCATAGTTAGGACATCAGATTTGTGTTAAAATTATTTTATAACCAGTTAGTGACATGTTTTCTCAGATTATAGATTTGAAAACAGAAGGAAGCTGTTGAGATGGCGCTATGGGCAAAGACCCTTACCACAGAGCCCAAAGACCCAAGTTCAGTCCCCAGAACTCTCCTGAGAGAGGAGAGAACCACTTGTCAAGTTGTTCTGACCTCTTCAAATACCCACAGCATGCTCCCGGGAGACAGGCAGGCTGTAGGTGTGTGTGCACACACAAGCACACTCTCGTGCGTGTCCGCACACACACTGCCACCATAGATGGGTGGGATGGTAGAAGCTCTGCCAGGGTCTCTCTTCTCATGGGTTTGACTTCCCCAGAACTTCTAGATTGTTCCAATTAGTTTTGACATGACCTGCATACAAGTTCACTCACTGTCTGCGGAGCTCCCTTGTGGAACTTTCTCTGCAGCATCTCACGGTGCTGATTTAGGGTGATTTCCCAGCGGGCCCCTGACCTGAGAACAGAATTATATTCACTCTGAGATAGCCAGTACCCAAAGTTAGGGGAAAAGAAAGCTGTCAGGGGAGTGGAGCGAAAACCAACGTGATTTTGGATTTTGAGCTTTTGTCATGGCTCCATTTCAGGCCTGTGGTTGTGCTTCTGTAGTCTAATAATTGGGATGACGGAGCGAGAAGCGCAGCCTCAGCCCGAGTGCCTCGCAGAATCTCAGCCGTGTGCCCTTCTGGGAGCACCTGCCTGCTTTATAAACTGAGCGCCAGCAAAGCCTTGTGAGCGCCAGGCTCTTCCTCATGCCTCTCACAGGGGAAGGGCTACTGACTCTTCTTTTTGGACCATATTGAATTTTTTCAAAAAAAATTGATTATCTAATAGCATTATTTACATTTTGATCATAGGCAGTTTTAGCAATAAAAATAATTTAAGGCATGCCCATTTTTAAAGATGTAATACTATTATACACTTCCTAGCATAGTATAAGCATAACTTTTATCTGTGCTGGGAAGCAGAAAAATGTGTTATTATGGTGGTTTAAAACCAATGGTTTGGTTTCTCTGAAGCAAGCTTTGCCTGAGGTCCCATCTTGGTCCTTTGGAGTCTCCTCCTCCTGTGTTTTGAAATTTGCGGTGACTGCTGTGTGCATTGACGGGGTCCAGTGTCCTGCTCAGTGTGTGTTATTCCATCACGGCCAGTCCAGTGATTCGCATACAGTCCCCTCCAATGCTCTTCACTCCTTCACAGCCTGGCTTCTAGTGACTCTGAAATGTAGGTTACTTCATTGTGCCCTTGTTAAACTACAGCCTCCAGGTATAACAGAGAAACCCTATCTTGGAAAAAAAAAAAAAAAGATTTATTTATTTATATGAGCACACTGCACACTGTTGCTGTCTTCAACCCACCAGAATTGGGCATCTGATCCCATTACAGATGGTTGTGAGCCACCATGTGGTTGCTGGGAATTAAACTCAGGACCTCTGGAAGAGCAGTCAGTGCTCTGAACCACTGAGCCATCTTTCCAGCCCCTATAACTTGTGCTCTTTTGACATGAGTCCACCTACATCTTAAAGAGACATTTTCACAGGACATAGCATTTCCCCTTGGTCTGTAGAAGAAACTGGCCCATTTGGGCCTTCTGTTTCTGAGAAAGCGTTCTTTGATGTGTGTGTGTTGCTTTTATATGGTGTGGTTATAGTTTGATGATGATTGGCTGCTGTTGTTTTTTTTGTTGCTCTTGTCTTTGAACTTCGTTGACCCTTTGGACATGTGACTCTACGGTTTCCAGCCAAGGCAGAACAGTTTCGGCCACTGTTAGGTGGTGGCTCCTGTCACAGGCCCGTGAGTCCTTTCTCCTCTCTGTAGATGGATGACTGTTTTCGCCCTATCGAAGCTGCACCCGAGTTGTTTTGTAGTATTTCAGTTGTTCCCAAAGCTCGCTTGTCCTTCTGAACACGTGGGCAGGGTCTCTAATGTCTGTGTCTGTGGGCTCCACCAGTGCCGCATCCGTGTGCACTCTAGGGCATTCTCACCCTCTTGATCCAGGTTATATTTTCTTTTTTCTATTTCTGATCATTTTGTATTACATAGCAGACATTGTGACTTTTACCCTGCTGATTGTTGTATTTGTGGATCACGGTAAGGAAACAAAGAAGGAAAGCATACCCGTCCCAGGATAAATGGTAATTCAGGCATCCTAAGTTTTCAAAAAGAGGCAAAACTTAAACTGTGTAGCTTATTTGTAGGCCATACAAAGACAGTGGAGCTGTCTCTGCTTGAGACCAACATTTAGATGTAAATGTTGCTGCATTTCAAAGCATGTGTGCTAAATTAGCTGTGGTAAATTACCTTCCCTTTCTGGAGTAACTCTTAGTCCATCCTGGGTTAGATACGCCTCTTTTTCATGTGCTTTATTCCCTGTTTGGCTCCCCTGTTGTCCCAGTACCCCGAAGCACAGTCTCTTTCTGTCATACCTGTCAGATCCATTTTATTCCCCACTTCTGCTTTCCTGAAGAAACATGCCCTCTGAGTTCCATAGTCTTCCCCGACACAGCTTCAAGTGGCTGTTAACCTTTAGATGCCTGGAGCCACTCACTGGAACGCCCTTCATTGCTTCTGTGACCCTTCACTTTGCCTCATCTGTGCTAATCCTGTTTCCTAAATCACTTGCCATTTTGGTCACGTGCATTCCTCGGCGGGGACCTCCGAGAATGCGAATGGGAGGCAAGTCCTTCAGATTTTGTAGTCTTAGAAAATGTAGACACATGACTCATTTATGAACTTTGTCCTGTGCTCCAGATAAAAGCAGGTTTTTATTAAACAGTCACCATTCTTAAAAGTTTTTATGGGAAGAAAGCATTCATGTATTTTAGAATATTTTGAAATTCCTTGAGGCTGTAGCTCTTAAGTGCAGCTCAATTTTGACAGCTGCCCTTGAAGACAAGAGAAGTAAGAATATAATTTGATTCTGTAAAAATCACTCAAGTGATTGGAAATTGACAGCACTCTCTGTATCGTGTCTTTCTAAAACCAGTGTAGTAATCTCTCTTGCCTGGAGAAATGTAGTCGGTAAAATAAAACCAAGCGTGCCTTCAGCATTTGCAGAGAGCTCACAGTGAAGCAATGCGAGCAGAGTGGCCATGAAGCACCCTTGCTCGATACACAGGCCTGAAGAAATACATACATGTCTGAACACTAATGCAGGGCTGTGTGCTCATATGTGACAGACACGTTTAAGCATTGATGCTAGCAGTGGTTTGTCTTTTAGTTGACTGCATGGACCTCACTTAATGGGTGCTTCAGTGTTACAGTAAGTGACTGTGACCCTGTGGCTCAGCCCAGGCCTGGGCATGCTCTGGAGGCGTTTGCTCTGCCCCTGAGCAGCTATGGTTTGCTGTCAGGTTCCTCAATGGATCCCCATGCAGTGAACAGCCTGTAAGCTGTGCTCCGGTGTGGACTCTCCTGTTAGATTCTCATGTATGTCGACTTCAGGTGCATGAACTATATTGTTAATAAAACTCAAAGATCCCCCTGGATGTTGCTGCAGAGCCCTTAAATCTTCTAAGAATGGTGACACTGTGCAGTTCTCCCTTTGAGGCCCACTTAGTCAGGCCTGGCTCCACTGGGGTCAGAGGGCAGAGCTGCCCACTTGTGGTCATATTTCAGCCACACCCACCTACTGAGACTAGATTAGGGATGCGTTCTCAGCACCTGCTACCCCATCTTACCTCCAGCTCTTCTGTCAGTGTTTGTTAATTTCTGGCATTTTTCCTTTAGTCTTCTATCCTACAGGATTATCAGGGACAGCAGCGGACATAGAAATGGCCACAAACTTTTCCCTTAGTAGTTTTAAATACAAACTTTATTTTAGTTCCAATCTGTTTAATACAGTTATTTTTGTTAAGCTTCCAGAGTGTGGTTGTATAGTCCTGTGTAAACACATTCAAGGTCAGAGCACCCCACAGTGACATTAACACAAAGGGACATGTCAGGTGCTGGACGGACAGCTTTAAATCTCTGTCCCTCACGTGGGTGAGTTGTTGGATTTCCTTGTACTTCCATTTCCTCACATGTAAAATGGCAGAAGGGTGTTGTCTCCATTAGGATTAACTAAGGTGCCAGTAAGGAAAGGCATGCTCTTGCTGGATTAAAGATTCTTCAGGGCCACTGGGTGTGGTTATCTGGACTGAAGACCTACTATGCTACTCTTCCCCAGGAAATGTAACTCGGAGCAGAACTGTAGTACCAGTGCCCAGAGGCCCTGTGGCTCCAGAACACCAGCAATCTGCAACACACCACCAACGCTCGCTCTATCATCCTCCAACACACCACCAACGCTCGCTCTATCATCCTCCAACACACCACCAACGCTCGCTCTATCATCCTCCAACACACCACCAACGCTCACTCTATCAATCATCCTCCAACACACAACCAACACTTGCTCAACTCTCTGGTTCTTACTCTCTAATCCACTATAGATTAATTATGTTAATATCACAATTTTACTTAAAAGGAATCGCAGAATGTTTAATACATGTACTATTCAACTTAAATGAACGAGATCATAGAAAGAAAAAAACCTCCTCAAGTCAAGAAAAACAGTCAGAGGAAGGACCGGGAAAAGGTAGTGACTGGGCTTCCTGCACCCAGGCTACTACATCCGTCCACATCTCAAACAGGGAAGAGAGTGGCTGATGTTCCAAAGGATAAAACAACAAAAGACAACTCAGCGCTTGAGATACAGTGGACACCTACACCAAACAAGTGCTCTGGCCCTGAAAGCCACTGCAGGGAAAGGACACTGAAGGTCTAGTGGCAGCAGGAGACAGAAAGGTCCCAGAGCTTGGGCTCATGGTTTGTGCAGGCGCCGCGGGGAGCCAGCAGACTCTGTTGTAGGCTCACAGCCCAGCTCATCGTCCCAGTTTACCCCTTTCGCTCTCCACCTTTGTCCTGAGAACAAGGGAACTGTGGGGGTTTCAGTTTCATCTGCTTCTTTCAGCTCCTCCTTGGAGCCTTTCATGACCATGGTTTGTGGTTCACCATTGTTCATTTTTGGTACTGAGGTTGGTACTGAGGTGTGCGTTCTGAGCTGCCTGTGAACTTGCTTTGCAGCAAGGACTGGGTCCTGATCTTACCATCCCTGTCTCCCAAGTACATACATCACCACACCCAGCAATCCTTAGTACTTTTGGTGCTTTGATGCCCCCGTCTGTCCTTCTGATCTGCAGGCCCCTAAGATCACCTCACACTCTGCTTCCCCTTCTCCTGGCCTTCTGCTAGTCAGTAATGGGAAAGATGTACAACTTAGGTGTTAGTGTTCTGCTTCATAGTGAAGAAGACTCAGGCAGGATGGAAGATGGTGACAGTGCATTTTAATAGCAATAATTAATCCATGTGTTTGTCAGCATCAGAAAGTTGTAGGGAGACACACTGGCTGTGTGACACAATTGAAACCTTTGTATCATTAAGAAAGTGCCACTAATCAAAGCCTCAGGTGCACACATGTTTATTTTTCTCCAGTGTGCATATGGAGCTGGGTGGCTGGGTGGCTGGGTAGGGCCAAATGACTACACATTTCTACACTTCTACTTCCTCTCCTGTAACATGGAGATAGTGCTCCACATCTCAGCACTGACAGGGAACACTGACACGCCCACACAGGCATGCTCACAGGAGCGACCCAGCAGGATGTCACTCAGTGCTGGCTGCTGGTTCTCCCTCCTGAGGACAGTCCTGCACGTCTGCCATGTGGGCGGAAGCCGCCCTCCAGTACTTAGTCAAATGTGGCTCTGGGTGCTGTTTACCCCCTGTACAATTCTTGCCAATTGTTTTTAATACCTTGTAATGAATAATGTGAAATTTCTTGGAAGGCAGCTCTGCCCTATACTGACAACACACCCATTAAATTTCTTACAACAGGCTTTAAAGGCTAATTCAGTGCTCTGGTAGTGCATGTACCACCATGCCAGTCACAGACTTGCTTCTTTTGTGAGCAAGAATAAGAATAAATAAGAATCTGTCCTTAAGAGTCTAGAGTAGAGTGAATTGTAATGTGTGTGTGTGTGTGTGTGTGACTGTCTGTGCAGTGTGAGTGTGTGTGTTTCTGTGTCTGTGTGTATGTCAGTGTGTATGTGTGTGATATATGTATGTATGTGCATGTGTCATGTGTATATGTGTATGTATGTGTCTGTGTAGTGTATGTGTCTATAGCTATATGTGTGTGATGTGTGTGTATCTGTATGTGTCTGTGTATATGTGGTGTGTGTGGTATATATAAGTGTGTGTTTGTATCTGTGTGTATCTGTGTATATATGTGTGTGGTGTATATATGTGTGTGTTTGTATCTGTGTGTATATGTGTGTGGTGTATGTGCATGTGTGTTTGTATCTGTATGTGTCTGTGTGTATATGTGGTGTGTGTATATATGAGTGTAGTGTATGTGTGTATTTGTATCTGTATATGTCTCTGTGTATATGTGGTATGTTTGGTATATATGAGTGTGAGTATTATCTGTGTGTATATATGTGTGTGTGTTTGTATCTGTGTGTATATGTGTGTGTGGTGTATGTATCTGTATGTGTGTGTGTATATGTATGTGTGGTATATGTCTGTGTTTTTATCTGTGTGTGTTTGTGTGTGTATATATGTATGTGATGTATATGTATCTGTATGTGTCTGTGTAGGTGTGTTACTATGTATCAGACCAATGATCATGTGCATATTGGGCATGCAATCTACTGAGTTACGTTCCTTGGCTGTTAACACTTTAATTCTTGTTTTAGGGTTTTGTTCTTTTATACTTACTAACGATAGTTATGTGTCATTAGTGGCTTTTCATGACTAGTCATATTCATAGCCACAGAGATCAATGATTATAACCAGAGTAGTAGCTTGTTGATGACTGTGACCCTACTTGGGAGCCAGGTGTTCTTGCATGCATATGCTGTCTATCACCTCATTTAACCTTCATAGCATTCCTGCTGTTAGAACCCAAGAGTGAGTAAGTTGTCATCAATGCCCAGCCAATAGGCAGATCAGATGCAAAATTGCCACCCTTACAGGCTGGTTCTGCAGACTTACTGTGTTGTACAGCATTTGCGATTTCCACTAGGAAATGGAAATGAATCTCTATATTCATGCAGGATTAGCCACCAAATCATGAGACATGGTTTAGATACAGTTCACAACTGTGTATCATATACTTCTTTTAATTTCAGGATCTCAAAAGGGCACATTGATGAATATTGTGTTAGGTACTCATTCTTCATTTATTTTAATTAGAAGTTCCTAATGTGTTTATGAATATAAGTATACTAATAAATTCTCTATGTTCTGATTATGTCCTAATTTGAGGCACTTCAAAAGTTCTGTTGGAATTAAGTGAAGTGTTTGTAGCCTGCTCTTTATTGTGTACCTTAATTTACTTCTCAAGAACATGCTTGCTTGTGGATATGTGCATATTAAAATTCTTAATTTTGAAAATTAGCCAGAAATATGTAAAAATGTTGCAATCCTAATTTAATAGTAAAGCAATATTTTTTTTTCAAAAATCAACAATCTAATGAGCAGCATGAACCATGGCCACATCATCTGGTTTACAATTTAATTTTCTCCCAATGGGAATATTTTGTGTACAGTATATGATACTGTGTACAGTGTATGATGCCGTGTACAGTATATACTATGTATAGTATATGATCCTGTGCATTTTACCTACAGTTTTAATAAACATGATCTATAGCTATAGATATAGTATATCTATACTATACTCAGTTTGCATCTCCATTTTGAATTCTCTGGCTATTTTTCCTGTTGACCTTTACCTGGAACAGACACTGGTATCTGCTTGCTCAGGCTCCAGTAGCTTTTACTGGGAAAGCACATGGGAATATGGCAGATACTGTGGTTCCTTCTAAAGTTTTCAGTCACAAGAAAAGTAAAATCATTCTATTTTAACCACTCACCGGTATTTCATAGTCCTGATAAAGCGTAGGAAGCACATTGCTGCCCCCTTACTTTCATAGCCTTTGACTTTAGCAGTGAACTCATTTGTCCCTTCGTGAGTCTTCCTTATGTTTGCCTCGTGCTAGGTCTGTTTGCTCCTCTTATCAGAAAAGTCACTTAGAACAGAGGACTGAAGGCTAGCAGCAGGGCCATGCCCTCTGAGGCAGGAGTTGTGGAGAATGGCCTCCCATCTGTGTGGCCTGGGCACTGATAAAACAGGGACAGCTGTCTCAGTTCCCCAGGCTGCCTGGTGGGCCACTGGGGCTTGGAACAGTGACCTGGCCATGGATCCTATCCATGGGCTGGCGTGTCGTCTGAGGTGAACAAGGCATTGACTGCAGAGGGGCTATGGAGTGTGGAGGGCAGCATTAGGTAGCAGATTACAGTAGTTTTGAATTTTACAAGATCAACCAGTTTAAAAAACAAAACAAAACAAAACAAAAACCATTTATTGAGCTACTAGAGAGACAGATCTTGTTGCTGGGCCTGCTACGGAACTAAAGCTTTTTCATGTGTTTAACCACTTCCATCATGATTATGTTTATGTATAATATCACATAATGGATATCTATAGATCCATTGCTAATCATCTAGAAATACAAGACAGGGGAGGTGGTGTGTTGGACCTCGCTTTATGTTTTAGTATAATACGGGCTGGAGAGCTTTGCTGCCCTGTTTCAGAAAGGTTTTCTGTTAGACATGCTGTGATTCTGGTCACCAGGGATTATTTCCTATCAAGCATGCTATTGTGTGACCTTATATCACTTTACACACAGAAGTAATTTGGATATAAGATGTATCAGGTCTTCCTAGACGTAGTACTGTATCTCGAAATTTCTCTGAGCGTAGGAATATTCAGCGTCAGCTGTGCAAAGATGGAGGCATACGTTTTAAACTTGTGGTGACTTTTTTTCATAAAATTTCCTGTTCAGTGTGAGACAGTTCGAAGTAGAGGTGGTAGGAGTGGTGACAGATTCTCCCCCCGGGCCAGTGAACTTGAAGGGATGTGACAGGCCATGTATTTACAGTAGCCAGAGCCACTTGGGCGCTGCTTGTCTTGTGGGCTGCTCTGTGTTCTCCGTGATCGCCAGCTCTCGTCAGCCAGGTCTCACTGTATATGCAGTGGTTTGTCATCTTAATGCAGAATGCTCTTACAGGTTTGTGGAGTAAGCACGCATTGTCTCAGCAATTTAGACTCCAGCAAGGCCAGTTGGTTACGTATGTGCCTCCACTGAGGTGTGTCTTTATTCATTCATTCCTCCAGAAAGATGACATGACATTCAAACAAAGCTTTAAAAATTAAAATGCCTACAGAGTGGCTGCTGAGATGGTTCAGTGGATAAACCCACGTGCCGTGCACACTGCAGGAGCTGTGATTGAACCTTGCAACACACACTATGGAGTGTCTGCATGTGGGTGCACACAACAGTTCATTAACCAGTCAAAAATACTGAAAAAATAAAGTGTCTGTAGAAAGAGAAGGGGCGTACTGATATATTTAAATTTAAAATAATTGTTTAGGAATGTAGGATAGGCCTATACTCGTCATTTCTGATAACTGCTGTCACTGGAATCCTCTTCTGGGTTACTACAGCACAGTCTTTAACCCTCCCCTTACATCTTCAAGACCTCAGATCACTTTACAGACAGAAGACTGTTGAGTGCTTATCACCCATGGCTTCCTGTCTGGAATCTAGAGCTGGCATGCCCTGGCTCCACACCCTGACCTTCCAGGCATATCCCAGTCCCACAGAATGTCAGGCAGAGACCTGTCGTACCCAGCCAGCTAAACTCGGTGAATTGGGCCAGAGAAGCTAGGGCAGTACCCGTGCCTTTGATGTGCCAGGACTTTCTCTGCAAGGAGCTTTCCCCTAGTGCCCCTGTGCTGAACAGGGCACGAGCCCAGGCAAGGTTGGTGCTTGGCCAAGTGACTGTGTATCTAAGTAGCATTAGCAGAAGTGGCCCCAGGAATGCAGATGCACCTGGAGACAGCTTGTGACATGCAAGAACTGAGATGGTTTACAGACGTCTGAGATTAACCTCACGTTCCTTCCTCCTCACCAACAGGACCTGCTTAATTAAAAGGCAGAACAGGAGCCACCAGGATGAAGCAGTGGTGTTTGTTTGTTTGTTTTTTGTTTTTAAGTAGCTGACCTGTTCTGTACTGATTCACACATATAGTGGTCTAATGCCAAAAAACCAGCTGACTCGTGGATAAGGTTTGGTAACTGTTCAGAGCAACCTACATTTCATTTAAGTCTTTGTTTGTGAAGATGTCCTAGGTATCAAGTCCCTGATTCAGAAGTCTTAGGGACAGTCCAGACGAGATGCACAAACTTGTGACTGAACCTAGCGTCTTCGACAGTGCAGAGTTCCCAGGAAGATGTGCATCAGGTGACACAGACCGAGTGCCTGAGTCAGTGCTGTGCTGGCTCTGGCTGTGCTGTCCAGGAGTAGATGGCGAGTCTGGATGACTGATGCAGAGCTGTGTTGTGAGGTACAGTTGGGGGGAGGGGGCGCAGAGCACAGCAATTCATCTGAGCAGTGAACAGTCTCCAGTGTCACCATGGCTTTCTCTTGCAGGTGACATATCACATGGAACATGTTACATGGCATGTTAGTAGCCTGCCAACTCAGTATAGGAGAGAGAGTCTGTAGCAGGTGGAGGCCTCCTCCCTGACAGGAGAGCTAGGAAACCCTAGGACCCCACCTCCACATCAGATTTGAGTGTTCCAGTCTTTAGATTTTTTTTTTCCCCCGAGACAAGGTTTCTCTGTGTAGCCCTGGCTGTCCTGGAACTCACTTTGTAGACCAGGCTGGCCTTGAACTCAGAAATACACCTGCCTCTGCCTTCCAAGTGCTGGGATTAAAGGCGTGTGCCACCACCGCCTGGCTTAGATATTTTTAATAGTAATTACCTAAGTCCTTTAGCCAAGTCTCTGTAGCGTACTCAAGCCTGGTAGTAACAGTAACCTCTGGCCTTTCCTGGATGTTGATCCTGCATTTTGATCTGGACAAGTTCTGTCATGTATTTCTAGAAATTAGAAATTTAAAGCCTCAGGTTTGAAGTGAATTTTTGCTGCATAAAAGCTAGTCAGTTTTTTGGTAACTGCAGTTATAATCTTATTATTGCCTTAACATCCAAATCAAATTCGCATCCTGGATTAATTAGCTCTGTTTATTTAGTTTTAAAACTCAGACTTTGCCGTGATGGTCATATTATAGATAATGCTAGCAAGCTTGCACAATTACTCAGAAATCACAGTGAAAATAAAATGCATAGGTCAGAAAGGAAGGAGGGAAGAGCTGGTGTTACCATGGGGACTGACACATCAAAGTTGTCCTGATGGACATGTGTCTTATTTTACTTAGTTATGACAGGCATATTGTCAGTATTTGTCTGCAAGAAATCATTTTGAATATTTTGTCTTCACAATTGACGTAGTCTCGGGAAAAACACCACAATAAGCTATAAAATTGATATTCTTAAAATGTTTGTTTTCTCATGTGATTACATTAGTCACCCATATAAACATTATGTTATCTGACAGAATGTAGAGTTTGGATATGGGATGCAGCCATGGACGTGTGTGTGTGTGTGTGTGTGTGTGTGTGTGTGTGTGTGTGTGTGTGTCTACTGTGGATCCCGCCAGGTTCTTTGCCAGAATTCTACAGCATATGGGACAGTTCTGAGTCTCTTCTCATCTGTGTAAGTTAGGACATGAAGTCTGCAATGTCACTCTTGTCTTCCTGTTAGCGTAAATACAATTTCTACCAATATCACTTCCATCCGTTCTTAGCTGGGAGCATCAGTACCCATTGCTTTGTCATGTGCCCCTTCATCTTTTCTACATATTTGTGATTATCAAGAAGTAACGGAGGCACTTTCGTGATCCTTCTCACATGAGGAGTCATAGAAGTTCCTACCTAGTAAGTTCAGAGAGCAGGTAGCAGGGTCGAGATTTGAACACACTCATTTTAACTTGTTTTTACGACTACTTGCACTTCGTCATGGATATCATACATCATCTCCAGAATTTCCTATTTTGGTTAACATTAGCATAAAGATCCCCCAGAAGGATTGATGGCAAGTTATAGGACGTTAAGTACGTTGTGTCCACAAGACAGCCGAAGGCTGCAGGACCGCAGGTATACAGAGCGAGCCATTTCCTTGCAAGATCATTACCTGGAAATAGTTTGTCTGCACCTGTGACTGCTGGCCAGCCTGCACACTGGGGTGTGGATGTGTTTTGTGGGGATATTTGGATTCATGCTTAAGTCCTTTGGTTTAATGTTTAGAAGCAGCCATGTTACCCTAACACCAACTTGGCCACGGAGCAGGAGGGCGGATGGTTGTGGGTTCGATCCAGAGCAAGCACCCTGACTGCAGTGCCTGTCGGCTGAAAAGTGTGTTTGCCGTGGGAAAGCGTAGTTTCTCCTGATCTGGCCCTTCGTTTTCTGCTGTCCCTGCTCTGTGGGGCAGTAGGAAGTTTTCTTTGTGTGTTTTCTTCAGTGGTGGTTTTAGTCACATGTAACACCTGTGTAACATGTACACAAGTTGCTGGGTCAGTGGTCTCAGCCTAGGAGCTGTGGGGCAGAGGGCACTGCAGCATCACATGCAGGAGGCTGCTGCTGCCTGTTCCATGCACTGGACTCTTGCTGAAAGCATCCTGGGGCCCATGTCAGCAGGGGACTCTAGATAAGAGCTTGTCCATCAAAGCTGAGAAAGCCCAGCCATGCAGCTACTTGGTAGCGAGTGTTGGAGAGGATTCTTGTTTCCTCTGGGGTTTGCTTATATACCAAGTTAGGATACAACATCTTCCCAGTAGTGATTTGGTTTTTTTTTTGGTTTTTTTTGTTTTTGTTTTGTTTTGTTTTGTTTTGAAGGGCATTAGGTACGTGTGGATGAGTCTGGCGTTTAGGACCAGATAGAGTCATATCCGTGTTCCACATCCCTGAAGGCAGAAGCCCACGGTATCTAATTTGGGTCCCTCCATGCTTTAAGGGCTGGGGAGTCTTGTATGCTGCCTTATGCATCATCACAACTAAGCTGTATTTGTGTTCTCTGTTTTCAGAGAACAACAGAGTGACAGCATTGTGTGTCTGAATTTCTAAGCACTTACAATGATTGTAGACAGGGGCTCTATGTCCCTGCCAAGAGGCTTCCCATGCTGCAGCTCTAAGAAGCTAGGGCCTGTGGGAGGAGGTCGACTATCCCGTAGGCCTTCTCCCTGAAGGGAGATGGGTCAGCTGTCTGGAGATAGAGCAGGTTCTCATCTCCAGTGCACACACGCATCTGTTCCTATTAGCTGAGGATGAGGAGGTGCCCGCCTTTTCAGTGGCTAGTTCCTCTCAGTGGAGATGCATTCAGAGGCCCTGTGCAGCCCATTCAATGGGTTTCTGTCACAGTTAAAAGTGTTTAGGTTGCAGTGTGTGTTGGCAATATTGGCATTTAGTGAACTTAGAAAATTGCCCAATGTGTATGCATTGCCAAGTCAGGATGGGAAAGAAGTTTCAAAATCGGAGCGCAAGCTAATACTTTCAGGTGAATGTCTAACTTTAGACATAAACCAGGTAACTTTAGGAAATTTTATGTTTGTTCTTCCCTCTCTCTGCCTCTCTCTGCCTCTCTCTGCCTCTCTCTGCCTCTCTCTCTCCCTCTCCCTCTCCCTCTCCCTCTCCCTGCCTCTCTCTGCCTCTCTCCACTTCTCTCTTCCCTCCCTCCCTCTCCCCCAATAACAAAAGAAAGGATTTCATGCTGCCTTAAAAATATTTTCTTAAACAAACAAAAAAGAAAAAGAAAAATATTTTCTTAATAATTTTGGAACTTTTAAAAATGCATGTGGGGGTGACATGCCTGCAAGTACACATGTCTGCATGTCTGTTTGCCTGTCCAGGCTGGTGCAGATGCCAGAGGCCAGTTCCCATCCACTTCAGTGGATTCTCCACTTTTGCTTCTGAGGCAGACTGGCCAGTGCCCCTGGAGCTCACTGCTTCTCAGACAACCCTAGGGTCTGCCTGTCTCTTCTGACCCAAGCACTGGATTACAGGTGTGTAGCACCACACATAGCTGGGTTTTGTTTGTTTGTTTGGTTTTTGTTTTTTTTTTTGGGGGGCGGGTCTGTATAGACATGAGGACTAATCGCAGCTTCCGTGGCACCAGTCTTCAGAAAGTTCTTTTTAGCCTATGGAATCTAAAAAGCCTAATCAATTAAAAGATCTAAAAGGTTCCCTGTGTTCAAAGCTGACATGTAAAATATGCAAATTTTCTTTTCATTGTTAAGAAGAAAGCAGGCTTCTCTGCATATAAGCTATGTTATCCAACAAATATTTTCTGAGATCTTCAAGCTCCTTATTCTTGATGATATACTTTATTGTTTTGTTGAGTGAAAATTTAACATTGTTAACTGCTTTAATAAACATTAAGAGATTGCCTCAGATTATTAAATAGTAGCTGGAGAATTTAAATTTGTTCTACATGAAAATGCTTCTTGAATCTTGTATTCATACCCATTTTTATAGAGCGCCTACTGTGCAGGAAGGGCTTCTACAGAAGCCAGCAGCTTAGTGGGAGAGAATGCTGCCCTGCAGGTAAAGTCCACAACCCATCTGTTCTTATAGAACCACCCTAGATAAAAGCGTGGCCATGTTCGGTCACAGTGGACACCTGACAGAAACCCAAACTAAACCTGAAAGGAAAGGAGCCAGGCACAGGTTGAAGTGTGAAGGCTTAGATGACAGAAGCATGGGAGACTTGGTACATTTAGAAATTCCAAATAAAACTAGAGGGAGGGAGGGAGGGAGGGAGGGAAGAGAGCAGGAGGAAGCAGGAGGTGCTAGTGGTTGTAAAGGTTGTGGACACTGCACAGGACTCTAGTGCACTAGAGTGTCCTGACAGCCAGCAAAGGCCATCAAAGAGAGAGCCTGACCTGAACACACTCTTTTGACCATGTGGTAGTGGGCAGAGGGGAGCAAACCTGGACCCAAAGATCACAGAGTAGTGCCCAGGGTCACCCATCCTTGGGTGCCACCCCTCGATGGTTTCCATACCACATAACTGGGCAGACAGTTGTAGGAACTTGAGATTGGAATTTTGATGGCATAGATTTATGCAGTGATCATTGGAGAAGGACTGAGAGTTTATGAGGAAGAAGATCCTAGTCGAGCTTAGGAAGTATGGATGTGAGGTCATGGGGAAGTGTGAGGTCATGGGGAAGTGTGAGTGTGAGGTCATGGGGAAGTATGGGTGTGAGGTCACTGGGAAGTGTGGGTGTGAGGTCACTAGGAAGTGTGGGTATGAGGTCACGGGGAAGCAGTGTGAAGTCATGAGGGAAAGTGTGGGTGTGAGGTGATGATGACAAGGTGGGAGAGTGTTAGAAGACCTGGCCTCTGGCGTTGTGTACTCTTGTGGAGAAAGTAGCACAGGAAGTGAGTGACATGGTGAGCACATTTGTTGGTTGTAGGTTAGCTTTACTTCAGGAAGCATTGCCAGTTGCTGCTGATGTGATGGTGGAGGCTGCAGTAGTTAGTGTGACTGACAGCCCCTCCTCACATCAGCACCCTCCAGCTGGGGTCTGGGTTGTACAGATTCATGTCAGGAAACCATCCTGTATGGTCTCCGTGCATGGAAGCATCTCCAAGTGTGAAACTAAATGCCTGCCCCTAAGTCCTTGAATTTTTTAACACTGCCTTATGAACTCTGTGTCTGCCAGATATTAAGCATGTGCAGTCAGCAGCCCTCCACAGAACACCTTAGTCAGAGGCAAGGTAGGTGAAATCCACAATTTTGCAGAATTTAATGAAGTTTCCTGACATAGAGCCTCAAAGAAACACTGAGGCCAAAGAGACAGAGGCTGATCTCTTGAGTTCCAGGACAGCCAGGACTACACAGAGAAACCTGATTTGAAAAACATAATAACCGAACAAATGTGTAGATGTGGCATTCAGTTGCCCTGTGTGCCAGGCGCCTCCTGATGTCCCAGAGTCTCCCTGTGGCTGTCTGGGGAGCCATTCAGGAAGGGGCAAGCTTGGCTCCCTAAAGCTTGCTGTGTGCGCCTGCTCTCATCCCCTCCGAATGGGAAGGGAACGTCTGGGGGAGGGCTGTGTTAAGGTCTGTTACCTTGCTTTGTATGATTAAAATTTGGTGGCATTTGTGACACAGCTGCCTTCATCCAGTGACAGTACCTAGTTACCCGAGATGAACATCCTAGGAAGGGGATGAGGCATGGAGTCCACAGGATGCGTGATTTGTGCGTGAACTTTAAAATGAGTGCCAGTTCCTTGTCTGACTCCCACCCCACTCAGCACAGCTGACACTGCGTTGTTGAGCAGATGAATTTAGCACAATGCGTTTTAAGTTCCTACGCTGACAGAAGCTCGAGGCCTGGCACAAGAGGTTCCAAAGCTGCCTGCACTGCAGCTTTCTCAGTTGCGCTGCCCAGCGGCCTCCCTCTAGGACACAGAGCCCTCAGCTCTGCTCGCTCTGCCCGCTCGGCCTGCTCTGCTCGCTGTCTTCAGCTCTGTTTCTGATGCTGTGGGATGGCCAGGCTTGCTTTATTAACATGCCGCCTCCACGTCCCTCCCTTCCCATGCCCACCCCTTGTCCCGTGAAGGGTCCAGACAAACAGAACTTCAGCTTTGCTTATTCAGAGGCACATTTGGAAGCTCATCTCAGTACAGGAACTGAATGTAAGGAGCTCAGACCTTCCCTCAGATAACTTCCTTCCTAGCGACCAGTCGGGACTGTCTCTGGGCTCACATTCTATACTCGCATCTAGTCGTAATAATAGAGTGCTGCAAATTATTTCAGTAAAATATCACATGCTGGTGTAATAAGTTCTGGTAGAATCTCCCAGACACTCTCTCCTTCCTTCTGCAGTAATGTTGCTGTTCTAGTTTCTAGGAGGGGGGGATGAGGGGGTAGAGTGTGTGTGTGTGTGTGTGTGTGTGTGTGTGTGTGTGTGTGTGTGTTTTACACAGAGTGTAAACCTAATGCATACCACCACTGAGCAGATGCCCAGCCATCCCGAGGAGAGAAATTACATTGAATGAATGCTAGCAATAGTGCACTATTGTTCACTCAGCCAGAGCTGACTGTAGTGCAGAACTCGGTGGGAGGGGCCACAGGCCCTCTCCTACTTGAGCAGCTATCCATTGGATGCACCATAAAATACCTAAGAGCAAAACTAGTTACCATGACACAGTTCTCAATTATTTCAATTATTAATTGTTGGGAAACAAGGTTTTTGATGCTGAAATGATGCCAACAAAAATGTGTATTCAGAAGGAAACTCCTGGACTTCGTTCAGTAACTTGAGCAGTTCTGTTTTCCATAAATGGAGGAGGAGCCCATGGGCTCCCTGTTCATGGATGGGCTTACTAGCACACCTGCAGTTTCCAGGTTGGATATTTGTACCTCTGGGAGAAAAAAAGAAGGCTTGATTCATAAGAAATCCACCTTTCCAAAAACCGCTTGTCTTTTTTTAATCCTATTACTGTCTCTTAATTAGATCAAGTGACAAGAGTCTGTGTTTGTACAAACTCACTCACAGATACGCCCTTACGGGGCTGGGCTCTCTAGCAGTGGCTCCACTTTTAACTCTGTAGTTCTGGGGCCTGGGGAAGGGGTTCCAGGGCAGAGGGGAGCTCTGGTGTTCCATGCAGTGTTTCCTCAGTGTCTCATTTCAGACCCTGTGAGAAGCTAGAAGTGTCTGAAAGGCTTCCTCAAGCGGTGCACTTTGGTGAGTGTAATAGGTCCCTTGAAGTAGAGGTTTCTTGTGCCCTAAAGATGGTGGTTTCTAGAACTTGTCAAATACGTCTTTTATTAAATGAATTGTTTAATTACATTTTATTAAATTTAAGTAATTACCTCCAATTTTCCAGATTTTCTACTTGTACTTTCAAATGAAGAGAAAATATCCCAAAATACTATTTTATACTTTTAAAATTGTGTAATAACTAGAGCCAACTGCCGCAGAGTAGGGCTGCTTAGTTTAGGTGTTTGAAAGCTTCCTCAGGCACATTAATGGTTTCAGTCTTTTCGAGAAGAGCTGAGGAAGGGAAGGTAGAAGAGGAGAGGTGTGTATCTGGATGTTCTGTTCCCACCGCAGCACCAAATCCCTCAGCCCCAGCACTAGAACACTAGTGTTTTGGGGGTTCAGTGAGCATTTTAGAAGAAATAATTAAAGCCCACATCAAGAATACTTTTTAAAACTTTAAACATTTAAGTTTGGGAACTAAATCTCCTTAAGGAGAGCTCCATTGATCCCATCCTTCTCCATTCTGGCTTGGCTTTCCCAGCCATGACTCCTCTGTCCTCCCTCCCATCCTGTCCTCTCCTCTCCTTACACTGTGTTTTGTTACTTTGTGGCAAGCTGCACTGCTGCCCTATAGCCACATTTAAATGCAGCGTGACACTGAGCACATTCCTCCTGCCCTGCCAGCTGTCCCCAGCCCATCTGTGTCCACTGTGCTTCTCACCATCCAGCCTGGATGCTCGCCCCTTACAAGGGCTCTCCATCCCCAGGGCTCCCTTTCTCCTCCTGTCTCCACGACTTCCAATCCCTGAGGACTTTCTAACCTCTTTTCAGTTGAACCTGGATGGCTCTGGGGTTTGTTTATCCAAACTGAGCCATACACACACACACACACACACACACACACACACACACACACACACACAGAGTTAGCGCCTGCCTTCCAGGTTTCACATCTGGTGTGATAAGAACGTGTTAGGTTTGCAGTGTAGTTAGCACAAACAGGTCTAAGTACAGGGAGTAGCACCTGCAGTCAGGTGCATCCGGACGGCTGAGCAAAGGTCAGCAGTACTTTGTGATCTTGTAGCCTCCTTGTGTGACCTAGAGAAGCCATGACGAGCAGGACACAGAAAGCACCTCACAGCCCATGGCTCCACTGGGAGCCATGATCTTGTGTTTGTGCTGTGGCTTTGTCTGCTGCACTTTGTATTGTGTGGTGGTAGTGGTGGCTTCTTGGTGTCAATCACTGTCTTCCTCTGACCTGTGGTCCACTGAGTGGTTGACTAGTGACTGCCGAGTCTCGCTTGCAGCGTATTCAGGTCCAGGGCAGGAGACTTAAAGGTCCAGTCCAGCTCAGGCGTGATGGGGGCTGCTGTCTGACCGCCGGTTTGTTGCCATCACACGTGTATGAGCAGTGAACATGCAGGAATGGAGGTATAGGCAGAGGGTGTGGCCAGGTGACGGAGTGGCCCGTGGACATTAGCTCTGAGAATTTCTTACGTCACCCAGTGGCCTAAGAGGACAGAAGTCAGGAGGCCATACGTGGAGGCTGAAAGTGTGGCTTCAGGCCAGGGACAGCACAGCCTGTGTAAAAGGTCATGCTCTTAGGTTAAGGACCTACATGGAGATTCCTAAGCTCTTGCATAAGCATATCAGGCACAGGCTTTGTCTAAATCAGACCACACTGTCTCCTGAAGTTTTCTGGAGCTCTTGGCTTCACACAGCCTGTCGGCTTGCTAGTGATGGTCTTAGTCACATTGCTAAGTGTCTGTCAGAAAACTTCCTGTGAGGTCTAGCTTGCTTCTGTTCTCACAGAACACAAGACACACAGGCTGGGCATCTTCAGCTTAGTCCACATCAACATGGGCATTAGCCCACGAAGTTTGTGCTTGGATCAGCCTTTGGAAAGAAGCCTGTGATATAAAGTAGCCAGCCCGTGCTCAGCGGTCCACAGAGCATCCTGGCGGTCTACTCTGCTCTTTCCACAGTCTCCCTGCTAGTGTCGTGTTTCCTGTTGTGTGTCACGAGTGTTAGAGAAGCCGGGAATAAAAAGGGAATTTCTGAGCGAGGTAAAGTGAACCTGATCTTTACGGCTCTGAGGGCTCCTCCAGTGAGCCCTCACTGGCTTGTCAGTTGTGGCATTTTGATTCATTGCTCTGCTCTGTGACTTTGGATAGGGTAGAAATGATCTCCACTGTTGCTCAGCACAGATTCTACACGTGTAACATTGGAAACGTTTTATGTGTTTTGGCTTCAAAGCACTGGGATGCAGTAGTACTTGCTGTGAGTTTGGGCAGAGTTCTATGTGTCTTTTCTTCTAAATTGAGACCCTGCGTGTGGACAGTGGAATCCTCTCTCTCTGTGGTGCGCAGGCCTCTCCCAAGGGAGAGAGGTGACTTCCTGTTGTAGTTAGGAAATTTCTACTTAGACTGTTTTTAGTTCTGTGGGAAATCCATAAGTTGTGATCGGTAATAAAATTATCACACTTTTAAGTTTTTAACGAGTTTTTGGGGTTTTGTTTTGTTTTGTTTTGTTTTTAAGAAAAAGATGGGGCCAGTGTGGTTCATTCTACCTGTGTTTACCACTGCTGTGCTCTCAGTCCTCAGCCTTCTGCTCCTCTGCCCCTCCTCTTTCCCCTCCTCCCTCTGTCTGTACTCTCCGTATGAAAGGAGCCTTGAAAGCCATCCTACAGAGAGGATGACAGGGCCGAGGTGCTTCTGTGGAAACACTAGAAGTGAGTTTGTAAATTGGAACATTGACAAAATTACCCTAAAGTTCTCTCCCTCTTTTCCTTTCTCCAAGGTACCCCCATGTAGCACAGGCTGCCCTGGAATATCCTGTGTCCCAGACTGGACATGAGCTTGTCTATCTTCCTGTCTCACTCTCCCAAGTACTGGGATTATAGCCATGTGCCACCATATCTGGCTTGTACTTTAAATTTTATTCAAAACTTGATAGGTAAAAAGGAATTTATTACTAAAGATCCCAGACAAGTCTGAGGGGCAGGGCAGATCCACGTGGACTCATACAGAGGCCGGGCAAGCCAAGGCTATGGTGACATGCTGATTATGAGCCAGTGTTGTGGTGCATACCTACAGTCCTGGCCTGTCAGGTAGAGGTAGAGGCCAGTGGATCTCTTAAGCTCAGGAGTTCAAGCCCAGCCTGGATAACACAGTGGAACCCTGTCTTTAAAAATAAAGCGGCCATGTAATTAAAAACAAGATGCTGTCCAGTTAGAGAACAACAGAGAAAGGAGATTGCAACTAAAATTGTCTACTGCCCAGAAAGAGATGGAAGAAAGCCCTTAAGGAAGGAATGCTTGAGAAGAATTAAGGAGCTGTAGCCAAGTGGGGCAAGGCAGTGGGAGGGGTCCTGCTGTTCTGATAGAATCCTTCCAAAGCCAGCTTTCAATAGAGCAGTCTCAGAGCCTTAAAAGAACTCTGCAGTTACCTCTGTCTGTGAAAGTCTCGATGCATCAACTGTGCATCAAGCTATACATGTTAGTAACTTAAGCAGACTGAACCTTTTCCAAAGAAGGAGCAGTGCAGGAACCCCTTTCTTTCTAGACACATTCAGCGCAACTGACGCCTTCATGGTCCAGGGTCAAACTGCCACTCAAAGGAGCACCCTATTTTGGGAGAGGGATGCTTGGATGAAGAGAGGAATGAGAGTCTGTCATAGTCTCGGAGGTGTGCTGTGTCATAGTCTTGGCTGTGGCTTCTTCCTGACCCCCACTTTTCAGATTTTAGTAACGTGTACTGGCTGGTTTTGTGTGTCAACTTGACACAAGCTGGAGTTATCACAGAGGCAGGAGCTTCAGTTAGGGAAATGCCTCTATGAGATCCAGCTGTGGGGCATTTTCTCAATTAGTGATCAAGGTGGGGGGGTCCCCTTGTGGGTGGTGTCATCCCTGGGCTGGTAGTCTGGGGTTCTATAAGAGAGCAGGCTGAGCAAGCCAGGGGAAGCAAGCTAGTAATGAACATCCCTCCATGGCTTCTGCATCAGCTCCTGCTTCCTGACCTGCTTGAGTTCCAGTCCTGCATCCTTTGGTGATCAACAACAATGTGGAAATGTAAGCTGAATAAACCCTTTCCTCCCCAACTGCTTCTTGGTCATGATGTTTGTGCAGGAATAGAAACCCTGACTAAGACATCACGTCTCGTTGAGCAATCACTACCCCGGTCTAGAAAGTTCCGGACTTACAGGCTTACGGTCTGCAAACACAGGCGGCACGTCCTCAGTCAGTCCCGGATGTTTCACGGAGCTCTTCTAAGGTTTACAGCTGGCGAGCGGCAGGTAGAAAGACCAAGCCTGCTCGCTTGGGTTAAACTCGCTCTTTCTGCTACAGGTTAGCGAGGCTCTAAGGTTCCTCTTCTGAAGAGAGAATGGGAATGGGTTTTTTGTTTACTAACTTGTGGGCCTCTGTCTGTCTGAGAGGCAGTAGCTCTTTTGGGAAGAGAAAGCTAGAGAACTAGAAGGAAACATATTTGGCCTTTTCTGTGGTGCTTACAATGAAACCAGTTGCTAGATCTTCTATTTATGACAAAGCCTCTGTAGCCGGAAACCTCACCTTGGTGTTGTAGAGAGGACCTAGCTCCAGGGACTGGAGTAATATCCTGACCACGTTGTCAGCCACAGCACTGAACCTGCAGAGAAGCCACAGGGAAGAAAACCTCTCGCCGCGTGCGTAAACGCACACACGGATGCTACAGCTGCAGTCCCCCCTGGGGACAAGGTGTAGCCCTCTATAGCCAGTCTGTTGCCCCGCGTGGAGGAGACCGTTCATCAAAAAGTCTTGGACAGGAAGACATTGGCCTCTCAGACCCGTAAATTCCCATACTCTGTGCCTTCGGATTCTGAGGACTTGTCCGTGCTGTGTGTGTGTGGTCTGCACAGCATGGGGCTCCAAATGCCCTCGGGGCAGCCTCCCACAGAGATTGATCTATGGGGCCATTTGGGGCTTCACTGGTCTCTTACAAGTCAAGGGCTTAATTTTTCAAGAGTTCATGGCAATCGTAGGTCCAGTGGTAGTGAAAGGTCTAAGAAAGGAAACAGAAAATAGCAGCATGTATACACCAGCATAGTATACACCAGCATAGTATACACCAGTGGCATGTATACACCAGCATAGTATACACCAGCATAGTATACATCAGCATGTATACACCAGCATAGTATACACCAGCATAGTATACACCAGCATAGTATATACACCAGTGGCATGTATACACCAGCATAGTATATACCGGCATAGTATACACCAGCATAGTATACACCAGCATAGTATACACCAGTGGCATGTATACCAGCATAGTATACATCAGCATAGTATACATCAGCATAGTATACATCAGCATATATATATCAGTGGCATGTTCAGCATGTATACACCAGTGGTATGTTCAAAAGTATTTCGTATGCATTGAGTCAGATAGTATGTCTAATTAAAATGAATGCTGACCTTGTCCTGCTAGTATGTCTGCTAGAAGATCTAGGATCTGTGTGGATCTTCCTAAGTAGGTCTAGAAAATCTGCCGACCAAGCTGCATTCCTGTGGTGGTGATTCCTGACCCTGGATGAAAAACCAAAATCACCTGTAAGCTGTAAAGACACTTCATGCATAGTCTGTCTCTGCTGTACATCAGTGATGCTGGAGCCCTGGAAAGAAGACCAAACCAGTCAAATACCAACTATTGACCTCATTCTCCTTGTGTCACCATTCACACTCATGGCTTTTTGTTGGCACACTCTCTGGACTGAGAACACCTCTGGTAGCAAAAGAGTGGAATGAAATATTTTCTTAAAGAAGGTTGGGGGTGAGCCAGGGTTTCAGATAATGCTACATAAAACAAGTTCCAGGAAAAGGGGTACCAGTGGAGTCTGGTACAAAAAAGGGCCCCCGGAGAAATGGCCTTTTGTAAGAGACTAGAGGCAGAGGTTTTCTGCCTTTGACTGCAGGGACTGTCTTCATTCCCAGAAGGAACTGGGCCAGTTGAAGAATTTGCAGCCTACAGTGTGGAAATACTGATCGAGTGGATTCTAAGAGCTCCATTCTCAGCAGAAATGTGTCTTTGTCATTTAGATTAAACCCACAGGCCAGGGATGGGGCAGTGCTTAGCTGGAGGCTAACAGCAGGCTGTTGCTACACACCTGTCTTTGCTTGTCAATCCTGGGTTCCAGCCAACTGCAAGTGGCAGTCAGTATTAGACCAGTGCAGCCAGTGATCTCTTGGGTAGAGAGAGTGAGATGCTTGCTGGTTTTCCTCCCATCACCATGTATGACCTTAGGTAAGTCACAGTCTGCTCGGTTTTCATTTTCCTCTTGTACAAAACCAGGAGACTTAACAGCTCAGTACTCAGTTGTCCTTGCAGGCTTGTGAACAGGGCTGCAGTAACTGCTCAAGTGAGGAGTCCTCCAGAGGCTCTATCTTCATGAGCCACGGCTGCCTAGGAGTAGTTCATGCCTGGGAAGCTGCATCCTGTCCTCAGGGTTACCCCAGGAGCCAGCTCCCTTGTCTCCACTCCCAACTAAAGCAGATTTACTTAGTGCTCCTTTGACAGTGATGGTAGAGAGGAATTCAGGATATGAACTCTTGCTTCCTACAGTGATGTTCTAGCTGAGCATAGTAATATTTTTTAAATTCTAGATTGCTGTTACTGCTTTACATTTTACTTCATTTGGTAGTCACAAGTAATTGACCAGATTAGCTATCACTGAACACAGATCTGTTGTGGCTGAGAATTTTGGCATGACTCTGGCCCCATGAGTTTGGTTTTCAAAGTCATGTTAAATACCACACAAAGGCCAGGCTGGCTGCTCTCGGGATCCTTGCTGCTTGCAGTCTCATGGACTTCTGTTTTCTGAACTGACTAGCACGGATTGCACCATAGCCAAATTAGATGTCAGCACAAAGGGAATTCAATGGCAGACCTGAACAGAATAGAAGTGACAAGTGAAAATCAATTAGAGGAGTCAGCTGCGTGGTCTGTTCAGCAGTTCAGGCCAGCACTGTAGGGACCCTGTGCTCTGTGTCTTGCTGGAGATCAATGCTTTGACTCTGTGTATTGCCAAGGCGCGCACACAAAATCTGTGAGCATCCTGAAATTTTTGATGGCATTATTGAATGTTTGCTAGGATTTCTTTTGTTCTGTTTTTGGTGGCTAAGCATATTGAAACTGGTTTCATCTGGGCACAAAAGAAAGGTAAGAGACTTGCTTAAAAACAAGATTTTTATTTTTCACTGGCAAGTCCCAAGGAGACGTAGGTCTTCGGGAACTGCTGAAGGCACATTCAGCTCAGGGTTTGCAGCCATGAGCTGTTGCCTATTGAACTACAGAGAGGTCAACAGTCTAGCAATATTGTCAGCATCCTATGTTCACTATTAGAAATGCTGGTGGTGACACTCTGAGCACATTGTTTCTGTTGACTAGTCTCCCTTGGATCTTATCAATCCCGCTTCTCCACTATTGAATCTGCAGACTAAGGCAGTATTCTTGATGGAATTCCCCTCCTCGATAAGTTGACTAAACTCAGCTTTTACTGTCTTCTCAGAAGGCAGGTTCCTAGGGTTTATAAGTTAGCAATTTTATGAGTATTAAAATGGCAAGGTGTGTTGTGAGTCTGTTAGTAACATTTAAGTGAGTTGAGACTTACCTGTGATTACCCTGCTGTGGAATGAATGCATGCTTCCATCTGGCTGGGTGCAGTTACAGTTAGCTGGGTGGGGTTAAAGCTTGATATGTGGTTGCCATGGATAGTGCCATGTGGAGTAATGCTGGTTGCACACTGAATTGGTCAGTGTTTTGAAAGAAGGTGATCATCTGAATTCCAAATTTGAGGACACACTCATTTTTGTTTAAGCAGAAACCTTTACATGGACATCAAAACTAGAACACTTAAGTGTTCTGTGAAAAACCAGAGCGTTGAGTCAATGTACAGCTTATACCATTGACTCCATAGAGTTTATTGACTACCTTCCATACACTGAACACTGCAGGTTGCTGTATTATGTTAGGAATAAAAGATGAGTAGCGGCACCCGCCATCCGCTGTCTTAGAAACACACAGGCTAAAACAGAAAAGCAATCAGATCACTAGAGTGCAGCATTTCAAAGAATAGCTGCCTAATCATACAGGGATAAAAGACACGATATTCGATGCCACATGCTTCTTTTCATGCCATGCCTGCGTGTGGTGTAGATACTTGGGAAGTAAGTTTCAATTGTGCTTGCAATAAAAGATTGATGAGAACCAAATCTAAAGAGGGGACATGGAGGAGTTAGCCAGTCCCCACCACAGAAGCAAAGTGAGTCACAGAGCGAGAGGCTGGCTAGAGTTCCACAGGGCTGCAAGAGAGAATTCGCCATCATTGGCTTAGAGGCTTGGAGGGTTCGCTTAGGATGCTGTTCTGTGTGCAGTTGAAAAATCTGGTCAGTCCTGGAGCTCCAGGGGACAAAATGGAGATAAAGCTTGGAAATTGGCCCAGACTTGCTATTTTAAAGCCAACGGTGCGAATGAGATTGTGCAGGGAAAGTGATAATGTTTGTGAAGACCTGGGGGAAGTAATGCTTTTCCTGTGCGTACCCCACCCCATGCGGCTGGGGCGTCTACCTAGGGATTCGCAGATTCTAAGTGGACTTTCTACCTCTAAGATGCATGCAGTCTGCTTATAATCCCTGGGTATCTATGGATGTGTTTTATTAGTAAGTTGAATGTAACTTACTAATCTGTATGGTGTTTTCATATTTGTGTCATTATATTTGATTCTCAGTTGTCCCCCTTCTCCATTGCCTACCTGCATGGAACCTTCTGCTACCCCTCCTTTCTTCCAGACAGTCTTCCTTTAGACTTCTTAATATAAAGATGTCTTTCTTCCTCTCTCCCCCTTTTAGTTTTACAACTTACACACAAATGCACAGACATGCAACTATACAAGCACATACATATGCAACTTTAAGTACCGTTCTGCATGTAAGACAACATAATTGGCATTTCTAAACTTGATGATGTTATTCTGCAGGGAGCCCACCCTCCACACTGGAAGCCCCCAACTTCTTGTTTCAGTTAGAGTAGTTTGTCCCTCAAGGGAACCGTTCTCAAGGCAGTCACTCTGCACTGCCCTTCCTGTACGGGTTGTCATGCACAAGAATACTTCTACCTCATCTCTGCAGACCCAAGTGAGTCCTGCATCTTCACGAAGCCTTCCGCACCAAGTCATCATCACAGGCTGTCCAGAGCTCGAGGGGACTGTGCTGAACACAGGATTTGTTTTCTCCATTGACGCAAATGGAGACTCTGTCTCAGTTTGGCTAAGGGAGGGGTTGGGAGAGGTTGCCCTTCACTTCTGTTAAAAGATACGAAAGTCAGTCAGATTCTAATTGGTTGCTTTTTTATGTTATTACAGACATACCAGTACCAGTCTTAATCCTTACATATCTCCCAGTGATACCTTGTGCTTGATTTCCATATTAATGAGAATGACCTTATATACCTTGATGTTTCATTTTTGAAAAAGTATTTCAATATGAATTTAAACTTCAATACCCAGTCTTTAAAAATTGGGTATTTTGGTATCAGAATTTAGACTTGTCCAGCGTGGCTATCGGATATTTGACTCTTACTAGTCCAGACTGCAGTGCACCACAAATACACAATCACACGGGTCAAGAAAACAGTGCACAGGGAAAAGTTTTGCACATTTCATTAACTTTTATATGAACACATGTCACAATGACATTTGAGTACACTGGTCCAAATAAGAAATATTAGAATCAGTTCCTCTTATTTCGTTTAAATGTGGAACACTTGACCAATTTTCTTGGTATCTTTGCATGGGGCTGTGTGCATCCTCTCTTGAGTTCCAATTTTAGCATACGTGGTGCTGAAATGAACATTTTTTTCTCTTTTATTTTTCTTGATGTGGCTACTAGAAAATGACGTAACACCTACATGATTGCATTATATTTCTGTCAGACAACATTGCTCTAAAAAATCCTACAGAAAATACAAATTCCACACCCTGCCGTAATTGAAGCCTCTGCTCTGTGAGGAAGCTGGTGGGAATGCATCGGTGGCTTTGGGTCACTTCCAGCCATCGCCCTTGACTGAGGAGAGCCTTGGAACTGGCAGAATGGGGAACTGACACTTCCTTGGCTACTTAAGTGGCAAAAATTCCAGTCAGTAAATATCTGTTTAGGAGAAATAATATTTTTGCTAGTTCGTTTTGGTTGCAGTTTCTTTTAACTGGAGCTAATTAATTTTGTAGACTATGTGTTCATCGCTTCCTCTGTCCCTCAAGAGTGTCAGGTTGTCAGTTGAGTGGTATCTAATTTTAGAAAACTGTCGAAAAGCAAGGTGCCCACTGCTGTGCTGGACATGTGTAGTGCTGGTTGAAAAGCCACACACATAACAAGCTCATGGGCATCTGAAAACTGCTCCTTAACCTTGGGGTGGCTCCCGAGGTCACACGTCATTTACCTGAAAACAAAGCTGTTCTGGTCTTCCTAAAGAGCCGGTGTGCTGAGAGAACCTCACATCCACAGTATGCTTTTGAAGTTGGGAGTAAACACAGCTCTGGCTTCTGTTGTGGTGCAAATGTTTAGAGTCTAAACTGTTCTGAAATGAAACTGACTTTCATAGAAGGGAAGACTTTTCAAAAGCAATTTATAACTTTCTCTTTTTATGATGACAAGCACACTGCTTTCTAGAGCTGCTAGAATGTAGCTACAGCTGAGTGGTGTCTGTGGTCATCTTTAGGCCTCAGCTTCCTTCTTCCCAGTATGAGGTTACAGTGCAATGCTGGAGTGTGAGACTTTCTGGTTCCCAGCCCGTCCTCATTTGCACAGTGCTCACTAGATAGAACCCTCTGCAGGGCACTGCTGGAGGTCTTGCAAGTAGCATAACCATATATGCATACATACATGGTTATGTATGAAATGGAATTGCTGCTTCAGTCCAGAACTGTTCACATTGTAACAGTGGGGATCAGGGAAGCCTTGGCAGCTTTCAAAGGGCAGGGATTACAGAGAGTGAAGGGACCTGATTGGATAAAGGGGCAAAAAGACCTCAGTTGCCTTATTGCACAAGTCACCAGGGAGGGCGATTACCATCCACTAATGAGTTTAGGGGAATGAAACCACAGGGCAGATTAGGAACAGACTCCCCCTGGCCCTTTTACCTAAACCAAGGAGTTTAGACCCAGATCCTTTGGTATTCTCTGGCATTGTATGTGGAACAACAAATTGAAATCTGGATTTGCCAAGGATAACATAGGGCATCCTGAGAAGTGGATGGGAAATCTGTTGCAGTTCCTACTGCTGTGTGTATGAAGGGAGAAGTCTCAGCAAGGCGCTGACAAGGGACTAGGCTGGGGTGAGGTTGAAAAACAGATGGGGGGACTGGACTTGTCATGCTCAAAGACAGCCATGAGGTGGCTGTCATCCACCTGCAGACAGCAAGGACAGACACTAAGAAACTGTCTTGGGGACACAAAGTACTTGAAGGAGTTAAATATAATCTCACATCCTCTTACTCCAGGGTCCATGTTTTCCCAAGTATCTCCCCCTTGGCATGGAGGAGGGAGGAGCCACTGTGAAGTTATGAAGTGTAACCTTTTGCATCTACCTGGGAGGGGGGTGAAGGGGCGTGGTCCTCCATGCTGCCTCTTGCCTGGGTTCTGCTCAGTTCTATCCCCCACTGCATGCTGAGTGCTTTCCTAGCCCAGCTCCACAGGCCTATTCATCACTACCCATGACCCTGTATTGTTTGGTGTCCCTCTGCAGCCTGACTCCAGACCCGAGTTTACCTATCTGTTGGCTCCCTTCTTGGCTGCACCACAACATGTAGCAGTGTAAAATACCTGACCATGTGTTCCTTGCCATTCCGATGAAACCTGTGTGCATTTGACTACTGTCTTAACTGCAAATGAAGGAAGGTAGTAATTTACTGAACCCAGAAACATCTGAAAATTCCTTAACCTTGTAACCTGCGCAGGTAGTACAACTTGGTACCATTTGGAGGACTGAAAAGGAAGAAAAGGCTAGAGGGCTGGAAGGAAGGCAAATAATGTCAGAGAAAAAGTGAAGTTTTAATCAGAATCTCAAAATTTTAAAAATTTGAAATAAATTTGAAAAATACTGAGACATGCATATTCCTGTGAAAATCATAGGAGAGCAAACGGGGTGAAAAGTTTGAATATTCACTGATGAGGAATTTGCCCAAACCAATTTGTATGATTGCCTATTTTAGGTAAATTTGCCAGGTATCACCTCTTCTAGTAACACGGATCCTAACATTTCACGTGTACAAATAATTTAATTCATAGTATGTCAGCGTGCATGCTTGCCTTTGATCCTGCAGGTACTATACAGGGTAGGTGCGGCTGAATGAGAAATACCACATTGCAGAGCCTGGGTGAGCCCTGTCACCATGACAACAGTAACAGGATTTAAAACCACGTGTTCATTTCTTTAAATATTTGTTGCTGTAACTTTATCTTAAAGTTTCATATAGCACTTGGTTATAACAAAAAATAGTGTTGGTGAATTGGTGCTTTTGTTTTTGCTAAACTCTCAGATTATTTAATTTTCTTCCAAAAAGTAATGATTTGGGATTTGTGGCTATACGTGACACACATATATAACCATAATGGGATTGTTTGGAGAATTTGGCCATTCAACCCAGTAAGCATTAGGGAGCTCTCAGCAGGGCCCCTGGTTTGGATGCCTGGGCCTGCAGCTCGCCTGCCTGCCTGCCTCATGGCAGCCCTGAGAAGCCCAACCTGCGGGGCACCCTAAGTCTCACTGTCTGTTTCCACGTTCCCTACACTGGAAACGTGTGCGTGGGGTTTCTTTGTTTTCCAAGCGCAGTGCGTCCCACAGCTAGTGAGTGACTAGGCACTCCTCCAGGGAGGAAGAGGGGGAGCACAGACTGCGCAGCTGCTGGTGGGGAGCTCCCGGCAGGCACCGCGGCGGGAGGGCTGGCCAGCGAGCCACGCCCCGGGCTGTGCAGGCCCCACCCCAGAGGGCTCACTCCCAAAGTTTCTGCTGACGCAGCCGCGCTCCAGGCGGTGCTCCCAGTTTCTCCGAAACCCTCCCGCGCCCTCTGCCCGTGCCTTGAGGGGAGTGCCGAGGGCCGAGCGGTTGCCCTGTATCCCTGCTGGACCCGTCCGCCCCTGAGAGACCGGCCCTCCCTCACTGCAGTGGGGCCGGTTGAAACTTGCTTTGCAGAAAGAGGCAGCGTTGCAGACCCCCAAAACCCAGAGTCTGGGAGGATCAAACAGCACCCCCCCCCCTTATGGGCTGGGCATGGGGAGACCAGAAGGCAGATGGACAGTGGTGTGGGGTGGAGTGATGGGGTGGGGCCAGTGGGGCAGGCAGTGGGTGGGGCGCCAGGGGGCGGGCCTTAGGCCGATGCTGTGCACCAAGACTGGGAGTGGCTGGAGCGGAGGGTGGGGCCAAAGGCAGAGACCCTAACTACTTTTGTGCAGTACCAGTTGGAACCAAGTGCAAGGTTCCTTGATGGGAAAACTAATTCATCGCATTTTTAAATCCCAGAAAAAGCCTAAGCTTTTGTAGCGTCTCATCGCCTGTCTGTACCTTCTTAAATTTAAAACAAAATATTTTAGTTATTTTCTGCCTGCATGTCTGTACACAGAGGCTGTTCCTGGTACCCATGGAGGCCAGAAGAGGGCATCATAAGATCTCTTGAAACTGGGGTTACAGATGAGCTGGGAATTGAACCTACATCTTCTGCAAAAGCAGCCAGTGTTTGTTAAGAGGGTCTGGGGGGTAAAGACGTTTCTGAAGAATAAGACTGATCTGTCTAGAAGACCTAAGGCCACTGTCTGCTTCTCTGTCGCTCATCTTCTATGGCATAGCAGTGTAACCTTTCGAGAAGTTAGTCAGCGTACACGTACCAAACATAGAGGACTAATCAGCCATAGCTTCTAGTTGATAAATTATTTCCATTGTGATCTGTAGCCCGAATGGTTTTTAAAGTTTGTCCAGTTGGTACTACGTAGAATGAATAATTAATAATCGCTAACATGAAGTATATTTCCCGACACAATAGCTTAATTTTGGAAATTTGACACTTAAAGTTTGTTACAAAGGTTGTTAAAGAGACTCTGAGCAACTAGCATTTTGCAGAGTACATTTTGTTTGTGCTTATGCCTCATATTTACTATGCATGTGCATGGAATTTTTAACACGTGTGTTTATGATGTGTATACAATTAATATTCTATTAGGAAAGATTGTTATAGCATGGACATTGCTAACCTTGATAACTGCTGCTCACTGCTGCCATTTGACAAAGTTTAAGCTAAATAAGATCCAATTTCCTTGAACCATTTTGTAAGAAGAGGTAAATTGCATGCTGGAGTATATATACTGTTGCTCTTTATCCTTAAAAAACAACCTAAAAGCTAAAAGCTTATTATGCATGTGTGGATCTGCTTGGGTTTGCATTCACTACATGAATGCAGTAATACCTAACATACTAGAAGAGGTTGGTGTGTGTGTGTGTGTGTGTGTNTGTGTGTGTGTGTGTGTGTGTGTATAGTTTTCATTTCTATCTTGAGTACACATGAGAAACACTGGTGTCTTCTTCAGTGTCTTTCCACCTTAGCTACTGAGATGCACTAAGCGTGAGTCTCTGGGATTTTCCTTTCCCTTACCCCCAGGTGCTTCAAGCACAAGCCCAGCCACCTCCCTGGTGCCTGTAAATGGGTGCATCCTGTAGCTCAGGCCCCTGTGCCTGTTCAGCCGTCTCTTTACCAAGTAGCCATGCCCCAGCCCTTCTCTTTAGGGCTTGAGCTTGTATAATGGTCATGAAGCTGATGGGGTCAATAAGCTGTGGGTTGACAGGCTTTTAAGTCCTAGGCTTTGTGAATACTGAGTTAGTAAAAAGACTTAATTTTCTTGTATCTCAGGAGGAATGGAAAAGCAAGCAGAAAAATTCTTATAGATAAACTGATACAATTTGTAACAGTGTCTGTAACATAAATTTAATAAAAACAGCTTCCTCTCTCATTCCTCTTGTATTTACTGTTATATTAACCCCATTGATGAAAACAGCCCAGAAATTATTGGTGTATCGAACTATGAATGTTATATGGAGCTTCCTAGACTTTAAATACTAAATCAAAGAAGACGAATCTGTTTGGGATATTTTAATCACTTCCATTTCTAAATGCAATTTCTGTGTATATTTGCTTATAGCATATTCTAAAGTTGAATTTTGCCTCTCTGATATCATAGTGAGTTTGAAATTATTTTATTTCCCTGGTTCCTTGAATTAAACCTGAAATTTTGGAAGAGCTAGGAAGCAAATGAATAATTTGACCTACTTTACATTCAAGTGTAGGTAGTTGTCTCAGATTATTTATATTTTCAATTTTGAACTTTTTCCCCATTTTTAAATAGTGGCTTTGTATTACTAATACTTGAGTGCCTCCCCCTCTTAAGTAAATATGGCATCAAGCTTGCATTGCGTATGAAATGTGTGTCTGTGCAGACCTGTCAGTGAACCTGAGAGCACCTGTTTGGAAGGAAGGTCATGCCCCTTGACCTGGCCTCCTTAGTACTCCTTTGTGGAGTTTGGGGGCTTTACCCTCCCTACCCAAAAATCAGTGATGTGTGGCTATACTGTGCCAGGACTTAAGGTAGCTTTCATCAAAACACTGATGCCTGGTAAGATGTGACACAGATGAACATTAGCGCCAAGTGGCCATTTCCTTCTTATGTTTGGCTATATATTGTCTATTTCAGAAATCTCATGCTTAACTCAAAGGCTATAAAAATTTGTTTGAATGCAATTGCATCTACTTAATGTAAAGTGTTGACAGGGCTCCAGTGAGCAGACTCTCTGGTATCCGTGGTAGAGAACATTTCTCCCGGAAATTGCTTTCCGAATAGAAAGCCACTCGCAGGCACAAGCTTGAGTTCTGCATTGCACCTCCCTGATGTACAACAGGGGACTGCCTTTCAAACAGTGTAAATATAGCATTCTGTGAGAGCCTTTCTGTTAGAAGATTTGAACTATAAAACTTGCACTACAAACTGTCCAAGTGATATGTGAAGGTGTGACCTGGAAGATGTAGTGTAGGTTTGTGCTTTAGACCTGAAGGTGATATAATGTTCTCATGTGTAACCTTGAGCATACTGCTTAATATGTTAGCTATAAGGGTGTGTGTGTGTGTGTGTTTTTCCTCATGGTTGACTTATTGTTTTTCATGTTAAAATTGCAATTTATGTTTAATTTTGCTAAATTACAGAGAAGTTTGGAACAGATTAGATTTCTAGTATGCAAGAAGCTCTGAGTTCAATTCTGGGCACTGGAAAAATTATTTTGTTAGACAAAATTTTGATTATTTTCTAGTTGCAGAAAATAACCTATAGGTATTTCTGTCTGAACTGAACCATTTAAAAGCCCCAAAGTGCCCCCCCCCATAAAAGTAGAGCAGTTTCTAAGTCATAGAAAAATTTGTATATACTATTAGTTGACTTTTGTTTGAGAAAGGGTCTCCTTGTGTAGCCTACCCTAACCTGGCCCACTCTGGTTCCCATGCTGGTCCCTACCTCTGGGTTCTGCTGCTACAGCTTCCTGAGTGCTGCAAGTACGGGTAGGTGTGTGCCACCAGCCACACTCAGACTTTAACCTGGAGTTCTAGAGCACTTTATCAAGACAATTGAGAAAGTGCTATAGGTCGGACATTAAGGGCATTTTGAGGATGTGACTATAGGGTGGTTTAAGCTTGTGCATATATCTGGAAAATAGTTATGTTTTCCAAGGACGGTGGTTTGCTGTTTTATAAACTGAGAACAATGGTGTGTAAAGAACAGCATTCAAGGAGAACATTCACAGGATCACAAGAGGATTCTCTGTTGTCTTAGGGAGGTTCTCTATGCCCCTCATAGTCTCCGTCTCCACACCAGGCCCTCACAAGCAGACCTACTTCCTCTCCTGTAGATTTGGTCTTTCCAGATAGATGGAATCCCACAGTAGCTAGCCCCTCAGCTGGCTCCCTCCTCAGGGCTCCAGCTCACCCATGTTGCTGCTTGTAGTTAAAGTTAGCTCCTTTGTGTTGGTGCATAGCTTTCTGTTACACGGGTGGGTCCCAGCGCTGGTTTATCTGTTCACCAGTTGGAGGATGTCTGGCATCCTTCCAATGTTTGTCAGTGAGCGATGAATAAAGTTCGCACGGCCATTCTCATACACAATTCCATATGCAGGTGCTTTCCTTCCTCCCAGGTAAACACCTAGACCTAGGAGCACATGGGAGGGCCTTCTTTCCCTGTGTGAGGAGCTGGCAGACTGCTCCCTCCCGCCTTTGCTGATGTTTGCTTTTGTGAACAGCAGCCTTTCTCTGCTGTAACTCCTGTACCTCCTGCTCATGGACATAAGCAAACGCATATTCTCCTGGCTGAGCCGAGTCATCCCCGCTGACTCACATTCCGACCCAAGACCTCAGGTTCTCCCCAAGTGACCTGACATCAGAGACAATGACTAAGCAACAGGCAAGTTGGGTATACAGCATGGGTCACCTGGCCAAAGGGATATTTCACAGACCGTCTGCGACAGGTAAGGTATCACACAACTCAGAATGGCGGACAGTTGTAAAACGTAGGAACTGTATATTTCTGGAATTTTCCATTTTTAGCGTTTTGTTTGGATCCCAGTTGAGACACTGATTTTTACTTTAAAAAGGGGGGGAGCTGACAATGATGCTGCTGTTTGTGGTGGTGCCAGAAAACACCTTCTCGCCATATCCAGGTGGCTGCTTCTTCAAGGGAACACTAGTCCCAGAGTTTTAGGAGTGTCTTTGTCATTTAATGTCAGCATGTACCCTTGATGTGAAGCAGTTGTCTTTGAGAGCACAAATACAGATGAAGATATGTGAGTGCCCTGACAGGAGGAGCTGCCTGCCTCCCCCTCTGGGCTGGTCCTGCTCCACAGCTGCCCACATGCTGAGCCTAGGAAACCCCATACTCACCTCCTAGGTGAATAAGTGTCTGATGGTAATTCTGTAGAAACAAGATGTTTAAGTCTCTTTATTATAGAGTATTAATATTGAATACTTTTGAAGTCTAAAGTGTGAATATAAATAGCAGAGCATTTTTACACAGTTATTACTTAATTTTGGAGATTTCCTCCTCTCTTGAGTTATCTTTTTTTTATAATAGATGTGCTTCAGTAGGGAGCACATTGGAATGAGGACATACTCGGAGGCAGTCACCTTGAAAACGTCCCCTCTTGACTTCTGATGCCCTCAGTGGGCCCAGTCTCCTCCACGTGCGCTTGGGCTTTGGGCGCCCATAGCAAATCAGGCCGCATTAAACAGTCTGTGTCAAAGAAGGAAGTGGGTAAGATGACTAGTGTGGAACCTAGGGGTGGGGCCGGGAACTGCAAAGAGAAGAAAACAGACTATATATATCTCCATCCGTCTTTCTCTGGAGAATTCTATCTTAGCTTTGTAGTTATTGGCTTGCCTAATTAAACAGATTCTTCAAAGAAACTCCCCTAAATCAAGAATCCCCTGCCCGGTAAAGAGTAAATGTAAGTATACCTAATCTTTCTTTTCTCTGCATTGTCTTTCTATACTAATTCTAGAACCAAGACTGTGCCACACTCCCCCGTGTTTAAACCTTACCGATTTTGGTAGAATTATTTTATGGTTGGAGGTTTTTCTCCTTTGCTGTTCCTCTTACGTCTATGCAGCTTGCAGGACTCGGAGAGGGTGGCAGCTAAGACAGCGATTGTCACTCAGCCACAGCAGCACTAGGAGCAGGCTGAGCAGTGATCCCAGGCACACTGTTAATGTAAAATGTATCTGTTTTTAAACATCTCCCGGTCCTCCTGGGATCAGGGCATCCGTCCCTTTGGCCCTCATGCTTGGCCTTCACATGGCTGTCTGACGTCACTGTGGCTGTGCTCATAAGTGCCACCTCCTCATGATTTTATAACAGCTTTCAACTTTTGTGCTGGGTACGTAGCACTGGGAGAACAATTTTAATATATCCACATTTTCATCATATTTTAGTACTTTAATTAACATACATTTATATATAACATGAAGTTCATAATATATTTATATGTTTTCAAAATATAAAATTGTTTTATGAAATATAATTAGAATTTATTTGCTGCCTTTTGTTTAAGATCCTAACTTCAAACCCTTACCCCTAACATACATAATGTGTATTTGTATGTACATACATGCACACACATATACAAGGTTAAGTTACAGAATACTGACTAATTAGCTTTGTAGTTGAACCAATTTGGGCATACACTACATGATAAGCATTTAGCAACACATAAATACCATTTCCGCTTTGGTAGAGCTTATCACTCTATTTGGTGTTCAGCGTGGTCCAGGACCTCGGCTGCTCATCAGCTGCCGTTTGCTTGGCTTCTTTAGAGTAAGATTTGTGGATAAGTATGAAAAGTTTCCATCTGAATGGCAGTCACACAGGACACATAAAGGGAAGCCAGGCAGATGTGATGGAGCACATAGATGCTGAAGCTGTCTTGGCATGTCATCTTCTGCTTTAGTGTGTTTTATAATGATCTCCAAGGAAAGTATTTCTTTTTAAAAAACGTTTCAGATTTTTTTATTTGAAAATCTAGTTTGTTTATATATACATGTTGTGCTGAAAAACTAAATGAAATTATGAATATGCACATCTGTATCGGCCTAAAGTTTTCATGATGCCACAACTTTATTTCTTGATAAACAGCAACAGTGTGGATATGATGAACTTGTAAACATGTGGGTTTTTCTTTAAGGTGCAGAATTCTTCATGTGTCTGAGTCCACAAATATATTGTTCACATAACTAGGAAGGTTGCTCTGGGTCAGAGAAAGCCTTTATAGAGGAGGCGTGTTGCACAGCTGGCCAGCTGTGGCCTGTGGTGTGAGCTGAACTGCCTCCCACTTCCCACATTGTAAGCAACCAAAGTGCAAAGCCCAGGGTCACATTAACAGCTAAGTATGGAAAGATTGTAGTCTCTGTATAGCCTTAATAAAATATCAACTCTAATCTGACTTGTCATTCACATCTAGACACACACCTCCATCACAGGGAATAGACAACATCTTCTGTCTCTCAGCAGTGTGGTTCATTGCCATCATTTTTCAAGACTTAACTCTCTTAAAGAAGTTTAAAGTCTATTCTCAACTATAGAGAGACAAATGCATTAGATGTGTACATGCTATCAGTAAATGCAGCCAGACTGGGGTGTGCCTTAGTTTATGCCAGTGTGCAAAACACGAGTGTGTGTCACCAGCCATATGCTACATAACTTTAACCTACGTACTTATATTGAATACATTTTCAACCTTGTTCCATATGTGCATGCATTGTAAGGAACCACACCAAACTTAAGTTCACACACACACACACACACACACACACACACACACACACGTTTGTATTATAGTCAGTGCATTCATTCACACGCATATATTTGCTTGGCACTCCTTCCAGTAACAGTGAGCAAGGTAGGCAAGGCCCTGGTTTTGTAGAAAGAGATTTACACAAGTAAATGGAAGGTTGCAGGTAGTAAACGGGGCAGAGAGTTTGCTGAGAAGTAAGCAACCCACGGGGCAAGCAGTTAGGTGTTCTTTCCACACGCTGGAAGAGGCTCTCGTGTGAGGAGCTCAGTCTCGGGGGACTGGGAGGAAGCCGAGGCACTAAGCACTGAGCTGAAGTCCTACACTCCAGTTTATCCAGGTTCAGCTAGGGGCTTCCTGTTCCTGCTGGGGTTTGTCTTCCTTTGACCTGCTCTCAGTGAGCAAGACAGGAGCCTTGCTTCTCAGGACTGACAGGCTCTTAGCTCTGTGTGGCAACAGGACTCACACTCCCCCTTAAGTCTGTCCAGACTCACCCACAGGGTGTCACTTGAGTTTCAGGGGAATGGTAGAAGCGTGGCCTCCTGGTTCTCCGTCGTCCACACAGCGCACTGGTGCACTGCTCCTGCTCTGGCTTGTTGACCCAGGTACATCCCAAGCCTGCACAGATTGGAAAGATTGAGAAACCGACTCTCTTTGGTGGAGAAGCCCATCATGTCACCTTTGTGCAGTGATGGCATTTTCTGCACACTCAGCATGCTGGGTGGGTTCTAGTCTGGGTCTGCTTTCCTCTTCCTGCTTCGGGGATCAGAGGGAAAGTATTTTTACTCATGTAGAGAACTAATTGCACAGGAGTGTGAGTGCAGTGCTGACTGTCTCCTTACATGTCACAGCCAGAAGAGACAGCCAGCGTCCTAGGGCTCACTGGCACAAGCATGTTACTTGTAAATTGGGAAATTCTCACTTTGCCAGTTTGTAGAACATGTTATTCAGTGTCAGCTATAACCAGTGTTTTTTGGCAGCATATAAATATTTATTGTTATCATTATTTGTCTTTTTCCCATTTAAACATATTCGGGACATAGTAATTCTGTGTAGCAGCACACAGCATGTGGGCAATTGTGTTTTTCTGTTGCCAGATAACGGAGCCACTAAGCAGTTGTGACAGGCTCATCCTTGAACTGCATGTGAGCTGCACATATACGAGGAGAGAGGAGAAATTAATAAATGAAAGAGGAATGCTAGCAAAGATTTCTGTTTCTAATGTGCTTACATTTTTAATGGCTTATAAAAGGCTAGAGTCACCACAAAGCTGATGTAGTAAGAACCAGTTCCATTACTTTTAGCAATGGCTGAAAGGAAAACATGGCAGCCGGCTCTGAGCTGCTGGTGTTTGTTTGGGGGAGGGTAAAGAGGGGTGGGTGAGAGACTGAATCAGCCTGCACTGTCTAAAATCCTAAGGTGGAACTGAGAGAGCAGGTTATTGGCTGGTATTTGCTTTGCCTTAATGTAGATAAAAGTGCAATCAGTGGAGTAAGAGTTTACTTGGTATATTGGTCTTTTGGGCCCAGCCAAGTAAGACATAGCAAGTACTATAAGTAGAATTATATTTTTGTTCCTTGGACATGGGTATAGGTCAAATTTGCCTTTTTATAAAAGTATCAAGATTTCTTTTGAGAATCCTATCGTGTCTAAACACTCCCCTAGGCCTGTCTCCAGTGAGCTGAATAGCGACTCATTTGGGTAAGTTTGCTTCTTCCATCACATCCTAGAATTGGAGACAAAAATTATATCACTTTAATATTTAATTATGCTAAATATACAGTATCTCTAATCCTTGGAGAAAATAATGGATTATTCTTCATCATGGTTATTCAAATGGAAAATTAGGCCTGGCTTATTCCTTACCCTTGTTATTCTGAAATAAATGCAGGTGCATCAAATATTTAAATGTAAAACAGTAAACATGAACCTATTAAGAGAAAACAGGTGCCAGGCATGGTGGCGCATGCCTTTAATCCCAGCACTCGGGAGGCAGAGGAGGCAGAGGCAGGCGGATTTCTGAGTTCAAGGACATGAGTTCAAGGACAGTCTGGTCTGCAGAGTGAGTTCCAGGACAGCCAGGGCTATACAGAGAAACCCTGTCTCAGAGAGAGAGAGAGAGAGAGAGAGAGAGAGAGAGAGAGAGA
>NC_034610.1:2033215-2049880 GCF_900095145.1 Mus pahari
AAGAGAGAAGAGAGAAGAGAGAAGAGAGAAGAGAGAAGAGAGAAGAGAGAAGAGAGAAGAGAGAAGAGAGAAGAGAGAAGAGAGAAGAGGAGAGAGGAGAGAAGAGAGAGAAATTCTAATCATGGAGAAGGAAAGATTTCTTTTTCTAGTTCTAGCTCTAGATGATGCAGAGGAAACTTACAATGTCAGGCTTTTGATTTTTAGCCCTGCTTCTGAAATATACTGCAGTGTCTGCATTTCTTTATGTTAGAGTTCTTGAAAACTGGGTTTTTCAGTTACATGATACTGTCTAGTGTAAACGTTCTTTGTATATCTACATCCAACTTAATATACTTTTCTAATTTGACATGATTTTAACTAATGATACAGTTTGCAATCAGTATATAAGGCCTGTGTCACAGATTATTTCCTTAAAGCAGATAGACTCCCAGTGGGCACAGACATGCCTGAGAGTACTCACACCACAGTGACAGCTTCTGGGCGTCTCTGTTCTGTTGTCATTAGGTAGTGGTTGTTCTTTACTTACTGTAAGTGTTCAGGCTCTGCCCATGAGTGCTGGCTACTACACTCTGCATCATGACCAACATCAAAGATACCTGCATACAATCATCACATTATTAATGATATTCAGTGCTGTTTGTGTTACTCTTTTATGTTAACCAATTACTTTTAATTAACCAGGATCCTCTGTAGTAAATAAGTAAACCTACATTGTAAGACATTGAACAAACAATAAGTTGCTCTGCTTGCAGGCAAGCATTTATTGATGTCTTTTCCCATCTCTTGGGCGTGTTCTTAAGTGCATTACACAAGATGAACCACCCCTTGTTTATATGTATATGCTACTTTTGTTCTTGATTTTTTTTTTGAATAGCATATTTACACAAATAGATTTTCTTGATCTGTTTTTAGTATTGATTTTTTTTTTTTTAACAATGTATTAATGTGTGGGTGGCAAGAGCATCTGTACCAGGGCTTACATTTGCAGGTCAGGAGGACACCCACAGGAATCACTTCTGTCCTTCCACCACGTTGGGTCACTTCCTGGAGCATGGCTGCCAGTTAGTATTCTGTGTTCTCTCTGGGTGCTTTATGTGGGAAACTGGGAAGGAGTTTGAAAGTGAGGAAGGGAACTTCTGATCAATTCTGCTCCTCAGTTCCTGTGTTCACATTCTTTCTGGGCGGACAGCTGCCTTGAGTTGTGTGACTTGGTGATTTAGGACAGTTACAGAGGGTCAAGGGTTTGGCTCCTGCTGTCACTGACATTGGTGCTGTGTGTGCTCTGAAGTTCTCTACAGATGGGATCTTTGTAGGCACACATGCTAGCCAGCATTTTCCATCAACGCCTTAGACATCAGTGTGGCTGGGCCCCAGCCTCAGCTTTGGTATTTATTCATTTGCTCAGTCATTCAGTCTTTTATTTGTTCGTTTGTTTAAATGTGCATGCAGTTTTGCCTCCATTTATGTCTGTGTATAATATACATGCCTAGTGGCTTCCGAGGGTGTCAGATTCTCCTGAAGCTGGACTTGCAGGGAGTTGTGAGCCTCTAGGTGTGTGCTGGGAAGTGAACCCCAATCCTGTAGAAGAGCAGCTTGGGCTAACCTCCAGCCTATTTTCTTGTCTCAAGCTTCTGTCCTCACACTTGTGTCCTGGAGAGTTTTCTCCTCCTGTGGGTCAGCTGCACTGCAGCCTAAGTGCACTTAGTGGAAGCCTGCAGCCTTCTCATGGGGATTACGTCCACCAGTCTTAATTCTCCACAGATGAAATCATCGGAACTTAAACAAATGCATAAGGCATAAGGATGCTTATGTACATTCACTTGGGTGTTTACGGGGAACTCCCCTCCTTGTTTGGAGACCTTAAGCACGAGCCTTGTATGGATCATATATGCAGAATGTCTTTCTTGATGAATGTTGGAAGGTGTTTCTTTTGAGGAGTTTGTAATGCAAATTACAGCAGACAGGAAGAGTCAACACTTTAATGCCAGTGCACACCTTCCGGTATTTTTTTTCCAGTCACACATATTTTTTCCTTTAACTTAAAGTTAGTGTCGCTTCATAGCCAAATTAAATACATTGGCAAATAGCTAAAAATTAATCATGTATCAGATCAATACAAGCATACTTCAGTTTTTATATAGATAGTTTCTGGTTGATGAGACACAAAATGGTTATCAACTTTTCCCTGAACATTTATTTTAGAGTTTATGACAGAAGTAACACAGAAGATGGGTTCCCAGTAAGTCTCCTGGTCTGAAGGGTTCCTGGGGACTTGACATATTCCACTGCTCCCACTAGAGGGGTTCCTTCCAGCAGAGACAGATGCTCTGAGAGCAGCAGGAAATCCTGCCTAGGACATTGCTGTTTCCTTGAGAGGAAATTGAAGCTAACCTCCTGGATTTTTAAAAAGGATTTTTTTCCTGTATAGGTGCTAATGTTAAAGCCTCATAGAACAGAGAATGTTAGACAGTAAACCAGGGTGGGTATGTTTTAAACCCATAGTACTTTGAAGGAAACAAGTTTGTGAAGTTGCTTAGGTGAAATTAGATTTTAAAAGCCTAGTAAGGGGGTTTGAAATACCCTTTAGCTTGGCTAGAGAGTGAAGCAGGACTGCACGCTGAAGTGGCCTTGCGAACAGTCACATGGGGGCTCTAAATTCCACAGAAAGCACTGCTCTCACCTTCCGTTGTCAAATATAGTAAAGCCCTATCCTTAAATAGATATTCTATTTGCTACTGATTTTTTTTTCTACTTGACTTTTAAAATCTGTTAAAATATGCAGAACTCACTCTGTGGATACCAGTCTCAGCTTTACCGTGCTCAGCAGTAATTGTATGTGTGTGAAAATACCCACATCAGGGTTTAGTGTCCTCCTTGAGGGACAGAGGCCGGCAGATAGGATCTGTGTATGCAGCTCACAAGCAGCTGTCCTAGAATGCCCACACTAGTTACCTTGGCAGTGCGTCCCCCACAGGCTTTTAGCTGATGTCTTCAGTGTTCATTTGGAATTGGAATCTTAAAAATATTTGAGGTCAGTAGTCTGGTGTTGTATAAGGCAGGGCTCAGGAAATTCAAAGATGAAGCTCTCGTGCATGTGTGTGAGGGGAGCCTAAGCTAAAATCTATGATATGGCTTGTTTCTAAATCTAACAGTTAGCATTGGAAATTGGAGTGTAAACAGTAATGGTGTAAGTGGATCTTCCTGTGATTTTCCACTCTAGTTGAGCCAACATCTCAGTCTTTAGCCCAAAATCATATTTGATATCAGCAACATATGGTTTCCATCACAAAGTAGCTGCTCATCTTGTCAGCCCAGCACCAGGTCTGCCATCTTTCTGGCAGGGCGGGGTGGGGCGGGACTGGCCAGGCTCTGTGATCTTCCTTAGTGGGTCCTCTTTAACCCTTTCATTTTCATGCTGCAGTCAGTCTGCTGCGATAGTCTTCCTTGGCACTGTTGTCATTAGCAGCATGCATTGGCATGGCCTGTGTACACTTGTACTCTAGGCCAGTGGCCGGTTCACCCTGATTCCAACCCCACAGCCCCTCCCAGATGCTGAACACCCAGACTTTCTCTTCCTTCCCTTGTTCTTTTCCTTCATAGTGGCTCTTTTTAGTAGCCAAACTTAAAAGCTTTATACACCAGACTGAATAATTATGTTTTTTTAAAAAACAGTAATTATCAATACATGTCTCGTTCCATGCAGCTCTTAAATTCATGTTAATGAGCTCTGCCGTCTCCTGCACAAGACTGGCCATCAGTTTTGAAGCCCTGCCATCTTTTTACGCCATGCTGCCTAGGTTCTGCCTGCCTCCCCCAGAGCTCTGCTCTCGAGACCGCTCACTCTGCAGTGTTCCAGACCCTGGCTCTGCCCACTCTGCTGTGAGCAAGGACCAGAAGCTACTAGCAGCAGCAGGGTGGCCAGCATGATGGTTGTTTTCCTGAGTACAGCTTTCCCCCTTGCTAGCCTGTCTCTCGGGAACAAGTTAAAGAGCCTGTGCAGCATCTTGGGACGTGAGCAGGATGGCCCTGCTGAGAGACTGGCACCCACACACATTGAGGCGGGTGGGTCCTCTCAGTGCAGAGCACTAGCCCCAGAACTCACCGAACCCCTCTTGACCTCCTCCCAAGAGCTAGTTCACCTGGCTCTCCCGGCTTAGACTCCCAGGGCTGTCCTGGGCGGGGTCCTTGATCGTACCTAAATCATTTCTCTCCTTACGACTGCAGGTTGACGTCTTGGCCTCAGAGAATGAAGCCTTTGGACTCAAGGTGTGTGGCCTGGTGTGGTTCATCGTGCAGGGCTTTGCTGCTCTAACCGGACACCAGTGGCTAGCAAAAACACCTGTTTAAATGATCATTTAGGCTGTAACTAAGATTAAACTTTGGGTATAAGAAACAGCAGAACCCAGAGTTTGGTGTAGTGGTGATGGGCTTCAACCTTTGCCCTGAAGCAGGGTTTTCTGACATCCTGTCTCACTGCCAACACCCATTTTGGGAACTGACTAGATGTAGCCGCTGACTGCTAGCTACCATGCTGCATGGCTGATGGCCCCTGCTTTGCAGACTGATTGATTACTCATCCCTACTTGGTCTCTTCACTACTGAGCTAAAACCCAGCTTCTTCCCAGGAGCCCACACCTGGCAAAGGCCTGTGAACAGTTGTCCTGGAGTGGGCTGCAGTCCATGCTAGATACCTGCTGTTAGCGATGCATTAGGAGGGCAGAGTGCGCAGGCGCGATGGCTGGCCCCTGGGCTGGGTTCTGAAGACCTGGGTTATACAGAGACTCGAAGGAGCAAGGAAGGAAGGAGTGCTACTTTGGGTCAGGATAGCTGTGGAAAGCCTTTTCATCTCATATATGTACATGAGGAGCCACACTAGAGCAGCCTGAGTTCATTGCCAGGGCTCTGAGGTGTAGAGTAGGTGCCATTGAGGTGGGTGGGAACCCACGAGCATATGCTGGGTTACACTCACCTGACTCTTTCCTGCTCTGCACCTGCACAATCACATTCAATGCTGGTGTATTTGTGTGACCTGCCAGCCAGTATACTAAGGGGCTATGGTTATGCTAATAAGGTGATGTGACCACCCCATCAACACTATTCAGGACAATAAACTCACTAAGATTGTGCATCACAATGAAAAAGAAAATACAAATTAATACCTAATAAATATATATGCTATAAGTTTATATGTTAAAAAACTTAATGTGTTTTTATATTTCATAATAGAAATTAATAAATAATATAATTCTGAGCACAATAAATTCAGTATTTATAATATTTAACATAAGACCGTCGTCTTCTGAATCTTTGGTTTTGTATTTAATTCCCAGCATGCATGCAGAATATTCACTGCATAGTTAATAAACCTGTGATCTTATCCCCAGAACTCACTGTATTTATAATTGCAGTACAAGGATGGAGGGTGAGTGAGCCAGCATCTCTGGTACACCACCCACTGGCTAGTCGTTTGCAGTCTGGGATGTGTGGCACCAGTCCAGTCACATTACTTTTATAACCCTGAATTTCATTTATAAGAACCTTTTCCTAATAAACTATGCCAGCCTGCAGAGTGTTTTGGCTGCTTTTTATTTTTGCAGGTCTATAGGACTTGTAAAAGTTTTTGAAGACTTTTGTTTTTAAAAACAAATGTTTTCTGGAGCTCAGCAAATGTACCTCGGCTTGAAAATGTGCCTTACTATTTAGAAAATGTAGCTAGTCCGAGTCCATCACACCGACAGGTCTTCCTATTATAATTGCTGAGAAGAGTGAAGATGACTGCCTTACTTACTTGTAGGTAGCTCGTTTGTACTGTCTCTGCGAGGACATAGCCCCCTCCGGGTCCACAGCAATGTCTGACCCACAGACATCTGGGTTTTCTTTTCTTTTTCTTTCTTTGTTACTTTATTTCATTGTTTTTGTTTTCAAGTATTCACCACTTATTGTATTATTGTATTATTCCCTTAGTGTAGGTCAAACTAAAACCTGTAAGCTTCATATTAGTTCAGATGACTTACTTTCAGTGTCACTGGACAAGGTCTCAACTGTGTGGTCTAAATATGATGACTAATACCTGGGAAAAACCATATAAAACTAACGCGATTGTCAGGAATGACTGGAAATTAATATTCTTCAGGTATTCTGGCAGCACAGAGCTGTACTTGGGCTTATGTTGCTACTTTCGCGTGAGCGCTGCTATATTGCTTACCAGGGTCATCTCAAAAAGAACTCAGAGGCTCACAGCACTTTGGGGGTGGGAGGGAAGGGAATGTCACAGAGTTCCAAACTTTTAAGTAATTTCAGATTTCTTAAGGTTTTCTTTTTTATTTGTATAATTAAGATGGTTAATTAATTTTTAATTATGGGTATTTTTGCAAACAAGCTTCACAGTGAATAGAAATGCCTCACTAATAAACCATGAGCCACACCTGTCTTCATTAGTAGAGGGAAACTGTGACCTAGGGACAGTTTTTCACTTTGGTTTTGATGAAAACTTAATCATAATAACCAATGTATATACTTCTACAGGATCTCAGTCCCAGGGGACCAAAATGGCTGGTTACTGTTTTACATGATTATTGTGTCTTCTGGGTCATAAATGAATAAAGTAAAGTGGCCAGTAATAGTGAATTGATGGGTCAGCTGAACATATGACATAGACACAGCACACCAATAAATAAATTAGTATCAATACATACTAATAACAAGAGTAAATTTATTGTGCAGATGGTGAAATGAAGAGGAAATAGGAAACAGTGTGATTGAGGCTGTCATGGTACCCCACGCAGTGTTTGGCCACTTCACTCCATCTCATTATAGCTATGGCTTTCCCCTGACTTGCCCTCCTTGGGCGGGAAGTTTGCACAGTGTCTGGGACGCTTGGAGTATGTGTTTCAGGATGCATTCTGCACGATGTACACCTGCCTGCGCCCTCTGGATCTCTCGCCCCCAGTTCTCCCAGGACCGACCTTCTGTCATCTCCAGTGTTAATGCTGCTGCCCATGCCGGGATCCTGTTTTCTGATCTCCCTGCATCACTTAAGCCTTTCCTGAAAAGTGAACAAGAATCGAGGAGTCTGTGCTATCATTAATTTCCTCTCGGTTCTCTGTCGTCCCTAGTACTTGATGTGTGCATGCACACACACAAACACTGTTCCTCCTTACCACTTCGCTTTTTATATTATTTTGGCAGCAATTTTTAGTACTTGTTTGGGTCACCTAAAATTGATTGCTATGAAATACAAAAGGCCAAGTAAGTTAAAGTAACCATGAATAGGGTTTTGAATGTGATTAGCTCCCTGTGTGACTCTTCATGCACATCTGGTTGAATAGCTGTTAGAGAAGTAGATGGCCTCTAAGGTCAAGGTGGCTATCTTACATCCACTTAAGAGACCCAAAGCACGCCACCCCCTCTGTCTCCTTTTGAGCCCACGCCTTCCTATGCCCTTCTGGACTCTGTGTTCCTTACCCACGTACCTCAAGTCACGCTCCCCTCCAGTCTGAGGCCTAGCCCCTCCTCCTGTCCTCTCTTCCATGTGCTTCTGTGATGTTTGCTTCCTGTGGGCCTGCACTGTCACCGCCTTCAGCAGTCATTTGGCATTTCTCCTGAGCCACCTTCCTTTTACTATTTGTGCAAGAGAGCCGGCATGATGAGGGAGGCCTTGCCCAGTTATGTCATGTGGCCTTTTGTTCCCAGCAAAAGTGTTCACTTAGAGACTTCATTTTGTCTGTTCATTGGCTTGCATGGGTAACAGTAAATGTGTGTTAATGATTGCTCAAGAGGTCCGATTGTGTAATGGTGTGATTGCCGAGACTGAAAGCCTTGTAGGGGCTGGCCCCTACTTCATTCCTGTCTCACTGCCTGCCCATTATGTGGGTCAGTATAGAGTGTGTTGGTTTTCACTTGTGCCTCAGAGCCACTAAAAGGAAGACTACCCACTGGGTGCTTGCTGAGTGAGGACAGTTGACCTGAGCGCTGGCTGCTTATGGTTTGTCTTCATTTAAATAAATACAGTGTTAGTCAAGTTCTGCAGTAGTATTCATTGACCTTGCCGGGCTTCGTTCTACTGCTCTCCATTCACAGAACTGTGTATCTCTGCAACTTTTGTGTTTCTGTGGGAATGCAAGGACGGGAAGAACAACCTGAATGGAATCTGCTCCCCAAATTCTGCAAAACAGAACGGGATTCCACCTTCATTTAAAAGTTACAAATAACAAAGGGCTTAATCTGTAAAATGTCATACCAAATAGAAGTGAACTTTAGTTTGTTTTTCAAAATAAGGTATGTTTAATTTTGAAAATGTGTAAGCTAGCGATTATATTTGCCCACAATTTAAGTCATATTTGGGTTTATTTCAGCCTGGACATTATAAGCTATTCTGAAATAATCTATAATTCACATCCTTCATATACAAGCCAATGTTCTGACAAAATACATAAATGTCACAGGTGAGGATAAAACAGCAGTGACACCAGCGACCAGTGAGAACAGGGTGAAGTTATTGTGCCAATCCACATCAGAGGAGTCTGGCTAGAACTCACAAGAAGTCCTTTGCTTCCCAGTTTTTCTGGGTTTTAAGCATCTTGGAAGGACTTATCTGCACTCAGTGTACAATTTGGACATTAGATCTATGAATTAATCACTCATATGTAGCCATGCAAATTCAAATTAATACAATTTAACTAAAATTAACTATCCCTTGAGTTTGGCCAGCACCACTTGAGTAGCTAGCCTGCTAATGGTGGCCAGAGAGAACACAGCCATGCTCAGTGAGTGCTGTGAGCCAACTTACTCCCAAAGTAAGGGACACATCATTTCTGTGACACTTCACCATAATGTATTTCACAGAAGACCCAGTAGCTAATGGCTGGCCATGAGGAGATAAGTAGAGGACTAACAGACTCCACAGTCGAAGTGTGATGCAGGCAAGCAGAGTGGATGTTGCTTCAGCAAAGAAACACAAGCATGCGAGTGCCAACTGGACAAACATTGTGTCTTGTAGGCCACCCTCAACAGTATTTCTGGCTTAGAGTGTTTGGTTGAGCATAGTAAAATTCTGGGTATTGTTGCATCCAATTGCAAAGTATACCAGCTTGTTAAAGACAGATGCCCATTCACCTTTCTTTGAAGTTACATTAGTATCGATTCTTCCACACCCTTGCTGTCTTCCCAAGATGTGCTTTGTAATGAATTTCCTGGATAACTCTGTAGATGTGACTCTAACTCCGACAGAGGAGTGTTTAAAGTAACAGTGCCCTTGAAATCAAGCCATAAGCACTTTTACATTTCTTACACGTCCACAGGACTCGGTAGGAGGGGTTTGCTTTGGTGTTTTTAATTTAACTGAAATGCTGACATCTGTTAGAAATTCTTACAGATTCAGAGGACCAAGTTTCCTCCCTATTGCTTGGCCGTGGAGCCTAATTTAAGTGATAAATGTCTGAGTCCTTTCTTCCGCCATCTGCTGGTCGCTGAGACACTTAGGCTTGAGTTTGAGCTAAAGGTGCATTGCTGGTTTGGAGGATGATTTGTTTACACTCCCCTGCAGTGTGTGATGCAGTGCTGCTCACTGGGAATCCTTAGGGGCTATTTCAGCCTACTTTTCAACTCTGCCTTTATATGAAGGCATGAATGTAAAACGTAGAAAGAACACAAATTGTGAAAGCCAACTTATTTGAAATTCAGAGGGTAAGAGGCACACTTGTTAGAAAATGGACCAAGAGCAACTTATCCCCACTTGAACATTGCCAATACATCAGCTGAGAAAACAGCTGATTCTACAAAATACCATAGGGCTAGAGAGATGGCTCAGCGGTTAAGCGCACTGATTGTTCTTCCAAAGGTCCTGAGTTCAAATCTCAGCAACCACGTGGTGGCTCACAACCATCTATAATGAACTCTGACTTCCTATTCTGGAATGTCTGAAGATAACTACAGTGTACTCACATATAATAAATAAACCTTCAGAAAGTAAAATAAATAAATAAATAATAAATGCCATAAAAACCTACGTCTCAGCTAAGTGATATAAGATGTTTTGATTTTAATTTTTGAGACAAAGTCTCACAGTGTAGCCCTGGCTATGTCGACCAGGCTAGCCTTGACCTTGCCCTGGCTGTGTAGACCAGGCTGGCCTTGATTGCAGGCCTTCTTTCTGCCTCTGCCTCCCAAGTGCTGGAATGACACTGTCTGAAAGACGTTAGACCTAATTTCGAGATTTGTATTAAATATGGAGTAAAGAGTTTTACCTGCTAACTCACAATAAAGACTACTTGTCTAGGAGTTTAGCTCTGTCTGTCTGTCTCTATCTATTCCTGCTCACCCCAAAGACATCTTATTCAATAAAGTCAGGCAAGGCGTTTTAAGAGAGAACAGTATAGGAATTTCATTTTCTGCCACCTGTCTCCTTTCCAATTTTGTTAAAAGCTGCCTTGACTGATTCTAGAGTCTTGCTCAGTTATTTTTTTCCCCCTCAGAGAAGAGTAACCGAAAATATTATTCTGAGTTTTTCACCATGAAGGCCAAGCTGCTGACCCTATGCCCTCTCTAGTAACAAAGGCAGACAAGAACCCACGTCCCTGCTCCCAAATTCTTAGCTCTTGGTTCTCCAAGTCGAGAATCTTCACATTAGACTGCATCTTAGAATTGTCAGTTGTCCGGTGTTGGTAATTTGACATGCTCCATCTAGTGTATTAAGCCTCCCATCAACAAACAGCTAGCAAACAGTGGAATAATTCTTAAATTGTTCATTCCAGATATGTGTGCAGTTTTAAAATACTGGGGCATCACCAGTTGTGTGCAGGGTTGGTGTGGCAGGAAACTACCCAGTAAATGGCTCAAGCTAGTCAAAGATGTATGCTGTTTCTAGACTGTCCACAATATACAAGAAGTTAGAACTAGCTTGACCAAGTGGTTCTTGTGTGGTGTAAATTCCCTTTCTCAGAGGATTTTCTTTCCCGGTCTGGTAGGTAGCAGGCATTTGATATACCTATCCTGACTCTCCTGGGTACCAGGGTACAAGTGTGCCTTTGACCAATGACGCTAATGCACAGAGTAAGCAGAGGCAGCCATGGCACCGGGCAGTTCATGCCTAGGAATTCCATGTGCTTTCAGGCACTGGGGCTCTCAGAGGAGGTCTTTTCATGGGAAAGGGGCAGTGGTGGAGGTAGGCCTATCCCTCATGTAGTTGGAGGCTGACCGACTGACTCTGGCTTTCCCTGGGGACATGATCTTGGCAGTATTTTTTGAGGGCTTGATTTTCTAGTAACAATAAAAGCATGTATCTTCTGTCACACTTATCCATTGGTCTTATACAATTGGGGGGTGGGCTTCAGTGGAGGGGTGCCTAAAAGCATTGCTATAACCATGTCAGTGATCACCAGGCTGCCTACTGTGTTGCTAGGCAGAAGAAAGGGGAGATCTGGAGAAGAGGGGAGCCAATACTGTGCATCTCTTAGCTTCTCTCCAGTGCCAAGCTAAAACCAGCAGTTTTTATGGTGCAGGCCATTCTCCTCCCCTCCCCATGACTGCGGTTTGGCTTCTTCCCAAGCTGTGTCAGTTTTTCAAGTCAGTTGAGAATGTCAAAGTGGCTGGTGTTGAAAGAGCCAATATGTTGGAAAATCCTTGAAGCCAAGTTGAACAGTAATATGAATTAAAGACTATATTAGTGGATGGTTTTAAAGTCAAATTTGAGTGGGGTTAGGAATGACTTATTGAGTTAATACTTATATATCAGATATGCCTCTCTTCAACCCTTATAAAAATTATTCCCAAATAAGAAAAAAAATTAGCATTTTACAACTGAAGTATTGCATCTTATGGGAGTATACTTCGAACGTAGGCCAGTAAATAATACAGAGAAAGCGTTTTATAATGAACATAAAAGTATTCAAGAAAGTGAGAAGAGGTCTGGGGACTATCTCTTTCCCTGAGTCAGCTTTAATTCTTTTTAGCGGTTGGCTTTTCCATCTTGTGCGATTACTCTAGTGTGTTCATGCTGGACTGTGTTGTGACACAGACTGGTGTTCAGAAACTGACAACTCTGAAACAGAAGTGACAAGTGAGCCCTGCTCACCTTGATGTCATTTTGTGTGCACTTCACTGAGATCTGTTGCATCTCAGCCACCATTGATAGAACTGTTATGAAATCCAGGGTGTAGCTCCTCATGGGCCAAGACACAACATTGTACTCCGTGCTCACCGTGGACTGCCAGCTCAGGTGTGGTCTTCCAGGGCACAGACATCCTGACATGGCTGGGCTTGGACTCCTTGTGGCTCAGTGCATTAAGCTGTATGGAAACTCTGTCCTGTCCCTGCAGCTACGTTTGGCTGTTTAAATCAATGGCCTGAGTGCCCCCTAGCAAGTCATGTCCTTTCAAGAGAAGAGAAGAGAAGAGAAGAGAAGAGAAGAGAAGAGAAGAGAAGAGAAGAGAAGAGAAGAGAAGAGAAGAGAAGAGAAGAGGCTCAAGTTCCAGAGAAGAGAAGAGAAGAGAAGAGAAGAGAAGAGAAGAGAAGAGAAGAGAAGAGAAGAGAAGAGAAGAGAAGAGAAGAGAGAAAAAAGAAAAGAAAAGAAAAGAGAAAAGAAAAAGCTCAAGTTCCTCCACCTCTCCTGCAAGGTAATGTCCATTCCAGAACTGCTTCTGCTGCTTGTCATGGGGAAGGGGAGATAAATGAAATAGTGAACAAATACACATTATTAAATGAGACATGGTATATTTTAGCAAGTGTTCTGAAAACAATGAAACTTCTCAGAGCTTGTATGGATGGTTTGTAGGACTCTGTTTACTGTGCCTTAAGTTTGTTCCTTTCCCCCAAGCATCCTCGTGTCTTCCCTCTCCCAAGTTCAACCCCTAACAGAGGTAGAGCTTCTTTGCTCATCTGAGTGTGTGAGCAGTGGCTAATGGTGAGAATCTTAGAATTATTTCATATGCTCCTGCAAGAATACCAGCAGCCGTCAGACTTAAGGCATATATACCCATGATAAATCAGCCGTCTAGGAAGGAACTGAGGAATCCTGATTATTTGAGATGAAAAAAGTATTTCTTTACTGTGCGGATACGCAAAGGCTTGCAATTCTGACAATAATAACCTTTATAGAAATTAATCTCAGCCCGAACCCAAAACACCTGATGACATCACTCTCACGAAATAGGTTTTGCTTTCTGATCTGCTACAATAACGTTTGGCGTATGCAGTGGAACACGCACACGCGTTATCTTGTGTACAGAGGATGCGTTGGAGAACTTGACCTCCCCAAAGGGTAAGCGCTAGAAGGAAGGAAATGGAGAGCTGCCAGGCTTGTTGGCTGGAGTCACGGACAAGAGCAAGGCCTGTCTGAACTGCCACTCAGTTTTTATTCTGCGTGTTCGCAGGGCTGGTGATTAGAGTGGCTTTCGCCCAATTATGCTGTGATTATTCTGCTGCACTGTAATTGACTGGGGAGATATGCTAATACCTGTCATTTGGGATGATAAAAGATGAGCGGAGGACGCAATGCATTATTTAGCTGGCTGTGTGATAGATGAGGGATGCGCAGAGTGCTTTAATTGCCGAGAAGAGAGGTTAAGCTGAACGAACGGATGAATTAGAAATGAGGTTTTTTATGGCTTGTGGAAAAGTGAAATAAAGAAAATTGTGCCTTAAACTAAGGCAGCAAATAGAAATGAGCACAGGCGCTGGGGTCTTCCAGCATCTTGCTTTATCAATTCAAACACAAATAAAAGTGTAGTTTAGAGTTCAGTAAATAATCAGCAGAGTGAGAATAGACAAGCCGTTCTGTTAAGCAAAAACAATTGTAGAATCATCTTTACCTTAGATGGTAATATTGGTGATTTGTGAACCCTTAAATCTACAGTTTCAGCTCCTGCTAATGGAATATGCAGTGTTTCTGGATTCGCATCTTTCGATATAAGGCTCAAAGCACATACATTCTATTTGTCTATTTCTGAATCGATGCAGACAGGGAGACAAGAAGAATGAATGTCTATAATGCCAAGAGAATGTACTGATATAATTAGTGAGAGCCTACAGACTGAGTGGGGCACTCGGTGGTGTGTCTTGTGAGCCAGTTAGGTATTGGCATTTTCTGGAAACACAGGAAAGAGTGTAATTTCCTTTTTCATGCTGTTTCTCATTGTCACATCTGTGGTAGTCTTTTGCCCACGTTTCTCAACAGTATTTAAATGTATTATCTTGGTGCCTTCGTGGTTATTTGTACGATGTTGGTGTTTGCTTTGTTATACTCATGTTCAGTTAATAGAAAATGATATGGCAGACGCAGCCTGAGCAGCAGTTTACAGAAGTGGGTGGTTCACAGTGAAGACAGGCCTTGCACACACTGGCTTCCAAGCAAATCGTGTAACACACCAAACAACAGTGTATGAAAATGTCCCCACCCCACACGAAGCTGCTGTTTGATCTTGTGGCTGAGTCAGAGGGATGGGATGGGAGGATGGGGGCACACGCTGGTTTTCTGTGAAATGAAGGTGGTGCCGTTTTGTCCATGGTTGAATGCTCTCCAGCCAGCCAAGCATCACCGTCTGCCGACTCAGCAGCCCTGACCAAGAGCTTTAAACCCAGCCCGAGGTGTGCACGGGTCTGTCTGTATGGAAACGATACATCTGAATGACAGTGCTGCATTCTGCCAGACACATTTAAGGTTTCTGGGTGGTACCTTCCTCCAGTATAGTTGGCATCCCTCTTCCTCCCTTCCTCTCCCTCCCTCTCTTCCTCTTCTTCTCTCCCTCCCTCCCCCCTCCCTCCCTCGTTATTGTTACTTACTTACTTGTTTTGTTTTGTTTCGTTTTTTCGCATTTGATCGGGAACACAGTAAAGCTTCGGTCTGGATACTGTATTGATTCCACAGCGGACCCCTGCAGCTCCAGAACACAACACTGTGAGACAGAGAAGGAGACGTAAAGGAAATCAACATTTGCTTAGCCTCGGGGAATTTAGGATTAAATGAACAGAGCTGAGATGAACAGCAATTTATACCAAAAAATGAAAACTTGAGTTGTACCTAATGAAAGTGCCACGTTTCAGAAAGCAAACATCACAGCTGTCCTGGGACTTGGGACTGGTGTTCCAAATTGACTGCTCTTCCCTGTCAGCAACCTGCTCCCGTTGTACTCAGAGGAAATCCAAGTTGCTCAGGTGTCTTCCCCTCCTTCCTCTCCCCACCCAGTTTTTCTCTTGAATATGGCCTTTTTTGAGTTCTCTCCCAAACAATTTACTTTGTTTTATATGTTTAAAAAAACAACTCATGTTCTCTGGCTTTTTGCTGGTTGTTTGATGTAGCATGTCTCACTATAAATTTGGTTTATGGTTAAAGAACTGTATGCCAGGCACCGCACATTATTGCCATTCCTTGTGTCAGAAATGCTGGGCCACGATACAGATCTGTACCCAGAAGCATCCTAAGCCCAGTGTCCTCATTCTCCTCAGCATCGCTGACTAGCTGGCCACTCCATTAGTGATCCTGCTCAGTTGGGCTTGTTTTAGCAGTTCTAGGCTAAGAGAAATAGTTGTTTCTTAATATGTGGATATATTACTCTGTGCAGTCTCATGTTGCTATTTGAAGCTAGCTAGCGTCAGTGACCATGAGGAGGTAGGCAGCCCATTTTGGCCATGTCACAAACTGGGAACTGGGTCTCCTGGAGGTGATGCTAACCAGGGAGCACTGCTCAGCTGAGTCTGCTGCCTCTCCTGAGGAAGTGGTTCCTGCCGAATGGAGAACAGGCTGGAGTAGAGTGTACCATGGAAAGAGGAAGAGGCACACAGCCTGTGCCACCCTGCAGGGGACCGCAGGTGTGGTGCTGGGTGGCCAGGTGCCTAAAGCAATTCGGACAAGGCATTGCTGCTTTGTGGCAGCATCAGCCGCATTAGCACAGTACCTGCAACCTCAGCTCAGGGTCTCAAAAAGCAGCTCTAACAGGACTATTGAGGCTGGCAGAATTCACCTGTGTGTGGCTGTCATTCTGAAGCTCTCAATTTCTTGTGGGAGGTCAGGCACAGTTCGTGCTCAGTTCTTGGAGGAGATGTGCAAGTCTGCCACTTGGCAACATTTCATGGTCCACAAGGTGTGCTTCATGCCTCACCTGTATTGTATAAAGCTTTGCCTTGATCCACCAGGCCCACCCTGGACAATATGCCGTTATTAATTAAGAGTGAACTGCTTAGTGCCTTAGTTACTTAGGCTCTTCCCAGCTCTGTCCATGCTTGGGTCTTGCAAGCCTCTGGAAGGGCAGTTCTTACACAGACTTCTGTGTAGTGCTCCAGCTGTCCCTCGGTGCTCACAGGTTCTGCTCATAGTGCTGCCATCCACACGCACTGATGACCTCGGTCTCTTCTTCTTCTTTCTTCTTCTTCTTTCTTCTTCTTTCTTCTTTCTTCTTCTTCCTTCTTCCTTCTTCTTCTTCCTTCTTCTTCTTCCTTCTTCTTCCTTCTTCTTCTTCCTTCTTCTTCCTTCTTCTTCCTTCTTCTTCCTTCTTCCTTCTTTCTTCTTCCTTCTTCTTCCTTCTTTCTTCTTCCTTCTTCCTTCTTCTTCCTTCTTCTTCCTTCTTTCTTCCTTCTTCCTTCTTCTTCCTCCTCCTTCTTCCTTCTTCTTCCTTCTTCTTCCTTCTTCTTCCTTCTTCCTCCTCCTTCTTCCTTCTTCTTCCTTCTTCCTCCTCC
>NC_034610.1:2050385-2082492 GCF_900095145.1 Mus pahari
CCAGGCTGGCCTAGAACTCAGAAATCTGACTGCCTCTGCCTCCCGAGTGCTGGAATTAAAGGCATGCGCCACCACTGCCCAGCAACCTCAATCTCTTCTTACAGGGCCTATGTTTGCTGAACTCTGGATTCTGCATTTCCGGCCAGGGGGAAAAAATAAAGTCTGCTTAGCCCTAGAGCAGTGGCAACCTGTGGGTCATGACCCCTTAGGGGGATGCACATCAGATATTTATATTACAGTTCATAACAGTAATAAAACTACAGTTGTGAAGTAGCAATGAAATAATGTGATGAAATAACATTGAGGATCTGTATTAAAAGGTCGCAACATCAGGAAGGTTGAGAACCACTGCCATGGAGATGCTGAGGAGAAAAAAAAATTTATTCATTTATTATATGTAAGTACACCGTAGCTGTCTTCAGACACACCAGAAGAGAGCATCAGATCCCATTACAGATGGTTATGAGCCACCATGTGGTTGCTGGGAATTGAACTCAGGACCTCTGGAAGAGCAGTCAATGCTCTTAACCGCTGAGCCATCTCTCCAGCCCAAGAAAATCTTCTTTCTCTCCTTTTCTTTCTCCCCCCTCCCCCAGCCTCTGTCTTTAAATCATTATTTTGATTTTTGGTTTTGATTACTCGTTTTGGGGATGTAAAAAGAGAAACTTAATAATACTTACTTTTTAAAACATTCTATGTGATTAGTAATAAAATCTATAAGTTTTGTAAATAGACCCCACATATAGTTCTCTCTCTCTCTCTCTCTCTATATATATATATATATATATATATATATATATACTATGTTTTTGTGTTCTTAAAGCCCACGGTTACTGTTCCTCGTAAAATTCTGTGCTGAGATGTGACAAATTTACTTTAGCTAACATTTGGTTCCTTCCACAGTACCCTCCAGGAAAACCGTATATTTTAAGTAGGATTTCTATGTACTTGATTTTGGTCCTTCTGGAGAAGAATTCCACAGAGCCAGAGGTGTAACTAGGAAGACTTGAGACTGGTCTAATGATATTTTTTTAATTACTTGTATTTGGAAAAGTGTATCAAAATGTAAATGTAGTAGTTACTACACATGACTCTCAAAATCAAAAATAGCTTAGGGCGTTGGCTACAGACAGGGCCCGAACACACGGCCAACTCGGACTCTCGTGGATGGGCTTTGACTTCTAAATGAACTTCTAATGTCAGCATATACTATTTTTCTTTTATTCCCCCACCTCCTGTCCCAGAACTTTTTGAGCTTTGATGGTATATTTTATAGATCTAACCCTCTCTGTGAGTCTGCAATTACAAGTTGAAGACTGTGGTCTGGCCACATAGCTGCTAGGTCCCCTGAAGATGTGAGTCCCTGCTTCCCAAACTCGCCATCCTCACCCCTCGGCTCTAGCCTGCTCCATCACACTGTGTCCAGATGGCTTACCTCTGCAGCAGCATGGTCATCAGACACTCCCTCAGCCAACCGTGCTCAGCTTTCTACTGCCTGTGCCTTCTAAGGTGACCCTTGTTGATGCTCAGAAAGAGCAAGCACCATGCTCAAGGGACAAAGCCTCAAAGGGGTGCCATGCCATCGCTGCGGGGAACACTAGGGCAAGGTGTGGCTTCAGCTCTGATTGCAGTGCAGTTTGAACAGTGGCACCAGGCCAGCTGTTACAGAGTCCCTGTGATTCTGAACGTGCTAGGAGAATGCACAGTGTGGCCCAGGCAGGGAGGGCTCTGAGTCCCTATCTTTGAGGCCAAAGTCTCACCGGCAGGAGGAATGAAGATGGAAACTCTTTGGCAGACCAGGAGGCTGGGCATGTGGCTTTGGTGTTTCAGTAAGATGCTTGGTGATGAAATGAGTCCCTCAAAAATCTAGACATTGTTCATTGGTCCGTCCCTTGTGCTGTCTACAGGACACGAGCGACTGTGCAGGTGGTGGCAACAGCGTGCTGACTAGCTTTTTAGGGACAAAGGAGAAACCTGGCAGTTGTATTTAGCTTTGGATGAAGAATCGACTAAGCTGCATTGTTGCTTTTTTTTTCTACAGGGCTGATATAGAAGCACATTTATGCACCTATTGAATTCATCTGTAAATCTCTGTGGGCTGTAGAGAGTATGAGGTTTGTTAAGGATGGAGTTGACTTTGTAATGGAACAGGTTAAAGAAGGGTTTTGTCCGTTGCAGACATTTTCTGGGACTAGCTGATGCAATATTTAATTTCCATCAGTGAACCAGGCCCTTTGAACAGGGATGGGCTTAGGATGACCAGCAAGACTCCTAGTGGCCCTTTATTCCTTAACCTCCCAGTTCTGCTGCAAGCTTAAGTAGCAGCCAGGAAGCCCCTGCTGGAGACAGATGGCTGCAGCAGTAGGGGCAGTGTGCCCATGGCTACAGTGGCAGAGGGCTTGTGCCTGGGGTGCTGTTGAAGACCAGCAATCCTGTTTCTGTCCTCATGGCTCCAGGCTCACAGAACATGTTCTAGTTCAAATGAGATAGCCTTGGCTTGAGGGAGAGGCTGCCACCGTTCACATCTGCACTGCCGATCACACCAGAGTCCGTCCTTTCCAAGAGAGTTAGTTCTGTGGCCAGCGTATCAAGAGGAAGTATATTCCTGGCAGGACACAGGTTCCTAATTACCAGATTCCTGGCTTAATTGCAATTACCTGGACACCCATGCAGGGTGAACTTTTGGAAAAGAATATAATTAGTGAAGCAGGAACTTTGCTGCCAGCTCCCTGTCTAGATACCAACACTAAACAGCCTGATATGTCTGATATGCTGCCACCACCACCCCAGCCTAAAACTTGAAGCAGCTTTTTTTGAGGTCCATGAGGAGCAAATGTGAAATATCCCTGTCCCCTGAGTGTCACATTTGCGAGGCCCAGCATGCAGTCTCAGCACAGACTAGGTTCTTGGAGGGCCTGAGCATCTGCTTGTGGTTTGTCTAAAATGGTTTTGATTTGGTCCTTGGCGCCCTGCCACTTTCCTTGCTTTAACTTCTCTGAGCTCTGTCCTTCCTTTCCATCTCAGTAAATTCCTTGTCCACACCAAGGTTAATTTTGCCAGTCTATGGTTAGTTAACTCACAAATGATCTTTGATAGCTTCTTCCCTGTGGAGTTTCTGGTCCTTTCCTTGCACCCTTCTTAAGACATTGGGGTGGCGGTCTCTGTGCCCACTTTCACCCCATATGTTAGGTTCTGTGTGGACTGGCTGCCTGTGAAACTACTCACACCATCCCCTCAAGTGGGACATCTTTTAATTCCTTTCTGCCCTTTAATGGTAATAAGAACACCTAGTTGAGTGACTTTCCTGCATTTAATTGTATTTTTATTTAAACTATAGTAAGTTAGAAAGGATGCTGTCTAGAACCTGGCCCCACCTGAATGCGTCTTTGTCAGCTGTTGGATAGTTCAGCTCACAGCTATAGAATTGCACATGGCCTCAATAGCAAGCCATGCTCAACAGCATGGTGAAGGCGGCCTGCCTTGCTCAGAGAGCACCTTAGGGCCTTGCTGCTGGGCTTGGGTTATGGTTGCTTCCCTCTTGGTCAGATCTGCAAGGTAACTGTGGCAGGTGATAATCTCACATCTTGCAGGCAAAAGACATCTGAGGTGAATGGATCCTGGCCCTCACATGGTGGGTGGGAGTAGGTCTAGTTCTTAATGACTTTTCTCATCAGAACATTGCCAGATTTGGGGCAGATTGACTTTCAAAGAAACACTGAGTAGAATTTTAATGTGAGTCCAAGCAACACATAGCACATACTTCCACTAAAAATTATTTGTTGTCAGGCCAAAGAGGTGGCTTGCAATTCAGAACCCTAGCACTAGCGTCTCTTGCAGAGGGCCCGGGCTCAGTTCCTAGTGTGCACATGCTCTCCACAGACACTTGTAACGCCAGGACTAGGGATCTGCACCCTTCTTACTTTGTGACCTCTAGGCACACAAGTGACACATCAGACATACATGTCAGCGAGATACTCGTGCACATAAAATAATTTTAGAAGATTGTCTCTTACTGGATTATCCCAATCAGTACAGTTTATACTCAGTGCCAGTCCTTAAACAGTGGGCAGATGGGTTCTGGCTCAGCCCTGTAGGACTTACCACAGCTTTGGGGTTTATGAGGTCTAATTAAGGGTAACTTAGGGGTGTGTCTCTGCCGCAGTCTTCCTGTCCTGTGGTATAATGAGGAAGTACTGGTTATGGAAGGGACAGCATGGTAAGTTTTGGCAGCAGCTAGTATGCAGGGTTGTCAGAGGGAAAGTGAAATAATAAATGCTGAAGAGAGCTCAGGTGAGCTGCCACGTGGGGAGATCTGCAGTGTTCAGCAAAGCCCCAGTGCCAAATCTGGAACCCTACAAACAAAGATCTCACACCTGAGGCCTTGCTGTCTGCTGCCATGGGCCACTTGGTTTCTGCCCCTGACTGCCGTTCTCTTGAGTTGACTTTGGAACTTGTGTGTTTGTAGAATGAGAAATGGCTGTACAAGGCATCTATCAATCAGGCGGTGTGGTAGAGTATGTTTTAAAGATCTGAATAAGCCTGGGATGTGTCCAGATGGATGGCTCTGACCCTGTGCTTTGAGGAATATTCGGAATATCTCACATGCTGGCTTTTTTTCTCCCTTTAAAAGTATTCTTCGACTATAGCAAGTGCTGAGACAGGTCAGCTGTGGTTCAGGTTGAATGAGCTGCCAGTCATCCTCTTTATGCCCTTGTGAAATATGTGGTGCCGGGGAAAGGGAGGGAGGGAATTAGCATTCACTGAACAAGTAAATACTGGACCCTGTGCCAAGTACTTGACACACGCTGTGTGCATGTGTGCATGAGTGCAGGCGTGATTGTGCATGCACCAGAGGTTGACGACTTATTCTTTTATGACAGGGTCTCTCCCTGAAGCTGAAACTCATCAATTTAGCTAGGCTTGCTGGCCGGTCAGTTCCAGGGATCCTCCTGCCTCTGCACTCCCTCCCCCAGCCCTGGGATCACAGACAGATGCTGCTGGGGTTTTCCTGGATGCTAGAGACAGAATTGACTTGGCAGACAAGTGTCTGAATTACCAAAGACCTGAACTTCCTGCGATGGTGCTTTATTAGGAAGCCAATCTTCCTGGGTTTGTTTATGATGCTTGCTTATAGATTTATTGCTCGTTTGTACTCCTAATAATCTAGTTCTTGTTACAACTTCCAAATGGCTCAAGTGTTGCCTGGGAGAATTTCACTTCTGCATTGTTTGCCACAGGGTAGCATTACTTTAGCAAATAGCCATAAGTCAGGAGATGGATCTCTACACCACTCAGAAAGTGATTACCAGTAGACTGTGCTGGGGGAGCCCTCTCTGGTGATTAAGTACCTTCCTGTTCTCAAATTGAGTTAACCTCTGGGACAGCCAAGCACCTTTGTCTCATCAGTGGGGTGCCACAAAGCAGGCTCAAAGGTGTTACCATTACCATTGCTGTCCCCAGAACCTTGGGCTTCTTTCTAGGCTAATCAGCCTTTATTGGAATGAAGCAGTTCCCCTTGATAGGCCAGTGAATTCATTTGTCTGATGGGGGGAGCTGGCTTGTCTCCTTAAAGCACCTTACACACACATGGTAATAATTATTTGCCATGTTTGTTAATAGTAATAACAGATGCCCTAAAAGAGATCACTCTCTCTTTTTTTTTATTTTGCGTTGAAAATCAGTTTTTCAGGAGTTGAAAATCACCAAGTGTTTGTAAGCATTGAGAATTCAAAGCTATTTTTCTCAGAAAACTTGTTGAGATCTATCTATTGTGATTTTTTAAAGTTTATTTGTTGTATTTGTATCTTGGGTATTTTACCTGCATTCGTATCTGTGCACCAAGTGTCTACCATGCCCTCAGAGACCAGAAGGAAAAGGCGTCAGGTCTCTTGGAGCTGGAGGTTCATGTGAGCTCCCATGTGAGTGCTGGGAATTGAACCTGGGTTCTCTGGAAGAGCAGCGCTGGTTCTCGACTCTCTAACCCACTGAACCATGGCTCCAGCTCCCAGCTGGACAGCTCCATTTGTAACTTAAAAGAACAAAATGTAATTTTCAGAGGCTACACTGTTTTGTGTTGATACATAAATGGTTTTCTTGACATTTCTTCTAGTTGTGAATAGATTGTTTCTCAGGATGAATATTGAAGACTTTTGTCTTCAGTTTCATACTTCCAAGCCTTCTCTTTCCCCTGTAACCTGGGCTAGTGCCTATCAAGTGGGAAATTCACCACGCTCACTTCTGAAGATAGTAAAGTTAACCTGGTTTCTTTGTTTGGTTGCTTTGTTTTTAAAGCTAGAAGTATTCTGGCCCTGCATAATACTGATTCAGTACTTAATCGAGACAGTATCATTCTCTGTGTGTGTTACTGTTAATTACTTTCATTTTAAATTTTTAAAAATTCTTTAACAATGTATCAAGCTCAGTTGTGTAGCCCTTAATTTAACAGGCATGTTGGTGTTTGAACCAGAACAGGTAAACGAGCCCTGCTGAGAAGTCGTTAGTGGGTTGGAATAGTTGTGGCCATGGGGTCAGGGGTCAAATCATTATGTGCCCTTAAGAACATCTGTTGGAGTCCTTGCTGTTTTGAAAGCAAGGCTTACTTGTTATTTTCAAGTCAATGCTCAGGAGTAGTGTGTCTTAATGCTAGCGTGTCCTGGCAGTCCCTAGAGGAAGGAAGCCACCTGCTGACTTGCACTGCCCTTGGATCCCAGGGTCTGGCAGTAGAGCCCAGGCTGGCCTCTAGCTCCTCCAGAGGTCATTTCTTTAAATGTAAGTATTATGCAGGCATAACAAATGCAGGCTCTGTACAAATTGAAGTATTTAGCTTGGTACATTGTCTCAAAATGCACACGGTTGTGCAGTCAGTACTTAGTTCAGTACACCACCAGCAACTCAATGCCTGCCTGAACCATTCTCTGGCTAGTCCCAGCCCCACCCACCAAGAGCAACATTGCCCCGAGGAAATGCCAGTGGTGGTGGCCAGCCAGCCATGCTGGTCCTACTGTGGGAAACAGTCTGATTCTGCTCATCAGCACATTAACAGTTTTTGTGGAAAAAGACCACAAAACTTGTGGAACTTGTATCAGCATTCATTCAAATGAAATTTTAATGACTCAATAGTGATAAGTGGCCACCAGAGTTTTTGCATTGAAAACCAATTCTTAATAGTTTAAAAAGAATGCAGAAAGGAAAAATAACATTTTCTTTAATTTTTTTGCCTTTCCATTATTTTTTAGCATTTATTTATTTATTTATTTATTTAGTGTATATGAGTGCTTTCTCTGTATNTACTGATTCAGTACTTAATCGAGACAGTATCATTCTCTGTGTGTGTTACTGTTAATTACTTTCATTTTAAATTTTTAAAAATTCTTTAACAATGTATCAAGCTCAGTTGTGTAGCCCTTAATTTAACAGGCATGTTGGTGTTTGAACCAGAACAGGTAAACGAGCCCTGCTGAGAAGTCGTTAGTGGGTTGGAATAGTTGTGGCCATGGGGTCAGGGGTCAAATCATTATGTGCCCTTAAGAACATCTGTTGGAGTCCTGAATGCAAGAAGAGGGCATCAGATGGCTGTGAGCCACCATGTGGTTGCTGGGAATTGAACTCAGGACTTCTGGAAGAGCAGCCAGTGCTCTTAACCACTGAGCCCCCTTTTTAGCCCTCCATTCGTTTTTTTGTTTTTGTTTTTTTTGTTTTTAATTAGTTTTCATTTTACTTATTTGTGTGATGGAGGCACTGTGTGACGCTGCAGGGAGCAGTCTCATAGGTTTGAGTACATGGGTTCTCCTTGTCTCCCATGTAAGCTCCCGGGAGCAGATAGAGATGCCACCAAGTGGGCTCACGAGTCCCACCATTCAGAGGACTAGGTACAACCTCTGGATTTTTATTTGTCTCTTGATTATTAAAAATAAAATAGGATGCTTATTAGTTTTAACATAGCATCTGTTAAATTCCCTAAAGAATCCATGAAGGAAACCTTAATGAGATGACCTTCTCAGGCAAAGCCCTGTCTTACTTGGGATGCTGTATTGTGGCCTTACTTGGATGCTGCATTGTGGCCTTACTTGGATGCTGTATTGTGGCCTTACTAGTTTGCATACCTGAGCCAGGGCTGGCTTTGTTTTTCACACTTTAGTCTCTTTGCTAGGAAGCCAGAGGCATTGTCTCTCTATTTTCTACATCACTGGGAGATAGAGGATCTAATTACAGTGAAGTCTTGGTTTTTCCAATAGAGCAGAACTGAGATTATCTTTTCCAATGAGACGAAGACAATGCACTTGGATTATTAAAAAACAATTTCCATTCCAGGGAAACAGTGGACTCCTGGATAATGCCAGGATAGTTTTTTGTTTGTTTGTTTGTTTGTTTGTTTCATGTTTCCCCCCATTGCTTGTAGAGCTAGACTAAAAGCAACACGGAGGGAAACAGCCATGAGAGTAGTGACCACAAGACCCTGACACCTGGTTCTGCAATGGGCAAGCCAGACTCAAGTCTGACCCTCTGCTGGTCTCCCGCGTGGTGGAACATGTTGGTTGTCCCAATTTATCAAGATGGCTGACATATGTGACTCTAAAAATGGTTTGAATATTTGATATGCTGGCTCTCTCCCTCCTCCCCCTTCAAAAAATGGAGGGAGGCTATATGGCTAAAATATGTGTGTGAGTATGTGTGTACACATACATATGTACATGCATATGTATATACCTCACGAACAGGAGCTGCCGTTTGCTCTATTCTTGGTAGTTTCTAACAGGATCCAGGGACTTCGTCAGTACAAACCAGTTCTATCAATGATGAGATGGAAGACAAATAGTTAAGTAATTGTGGTGAAGACTAACTGGTTACAGAGGAGGAAGAGGGGGACATGGAGGGGGAGCTATGTTCAGTCCACAAGCCCAGAGCACCAAACTGGCATAATTCTCATCTAGCCCACATACTGGGCAAGTCTAAGAATCTCTGGGCATTTAGCAAGGTTACCATGTTGGGGCATCTGGTGACAAATTCATGGGGACAAACTAGGCTTAAAATTGACCTGAGGTTTTCAGGTTCTACCTGAAGCAGAGTCACCCTCAACCCCCAGTTCAAAAGAAGGGGTCACAGTTTTCTTCTACAGAGCCCTGGCAGCCCCAGGGCTGTGTCTGCCCAGAGGGCCTCCTTGTCCAGGGCTCATCATGGCGCCTTCCTGCTTGACTGTGCATCTGGGTTTAGCTCAGTAGCTTTAAACTGCTCTTAATAATGCTTACTGTTTGAGGCATCTGCCCAAAGCTTTGCCTGCTTTGATTCGTGCTTTTCCCCACTCCCATTTTGTCATTGATCTCTTTAGTTCAGCCATCTAGAAAGCATGTGTATGCCACACTGCCCTCACAGTGTGTGCCACAGTGCCTCTGCTGTTACTGTTTTCTTTTGCCCCTTCCTCAGACCCCGTTTGTTCATTTTTCTGTGCCCTGTCCTGTGTAGTTGTAAGTATGTGTGATCAGCTTTGCCATAGGCGTAGCTCTTGGACATTTAAGTGCCGTTTCTGCTGTAGCTCATTTTGAGATCTGAAACAGTTATAGATACTTTAGAACTCCGCTCCATAATAAACAAAACTGTTGATCACATTACATTGCAGCAGGGATCCATTGCATGCTGAGAGCTGTGCTAGATCATGGTAAATGGCACCCTTAGTGTCTCGAAAGGCAGTCTGTCTCCACTTGGTTCTCTTGTGTGTCATCCCTTCCCTATAAGTCCTGGGGGTGGTTAGCATACAGAATGGAGGTGTGGCGGGGGATCTGATGATTGATCAATTCTAGCAAAACTCTAGGCATTCAGTATAAACTCATCTAATATTTGCTGTCTGATTTCCCTCCCTCTGACTATGACTCTTTGTTGTGTTTGAGGCATGCTGTCCATGCTGACTGTACCTGTGAGTTAGCTGTCCTCAGGTGAATCTCTTTATGGTCCCTTGGTTTACATGGCTGTGTGTAACCCCTGGGTGACCTACTTCCAGGGAGATGGGAGAATGAGTTGTGTTCACAAGTCCAAAGAGTTGGAGAACCAGAGAATACATTAAGACACACTCAAAGGAAAAATCAGAATATAGAAGATCTATTTGCAGTCACCAGAGGAGCCATAAGCCTGTTCTCTGGTGCTGGTACAGTACACCATAACTGCTGGGTGCATTTGCATGTTGGCTCTTCTGTTTGTCACTTACAAAGTTGTTTGGAAACAGGCTGTCACTATCGCCAAGACTGACTTGGAACTCACTCTGAAGCCCTAACTGGCCCCAAACACATGGCAACCCTCTTGCTTTCACCTCCCAGTAATGGGATTACAGGCATGAACCACCATGTTTATCTCAAAGTTTTATGGTTACTTCCTAAACGAAACAAGAGTTTGAGATAGTTGTGTGCTATTTTTAAGGCTGGAATTATAAGTCTTAGGAAATGCTGTTAGCTACAGCATTGCATGTTTGTATACAAGTACATGCACACATACATGAATGATCACATACACACCCTTTGCCTTGTTTGATGATGTGCTAGTGGGCTAATGGATATACCTGTCAAACAGAAACCCGATGTAAGCTGTGTCACAGAACGTGCACATGAGTTTATAAATACCTACTTCTCATTTTAAACAAGCTGTGTGGGAGGTAAAGGTTCCGGGCTTGTATCAGTCATGATCGCCCTGCGCAGGTCTTAGCAGCCACTCATGTGCCTCTTCCAAGGGGTAAAATGTAATGCTTGCCATCTCTCAACGTTTATCTGAAATAACATTGACTAAATAAATACTCAGTGACATGTTCCAGAAGGCTGCTGTGGCCTCACATTGTCCACCTTAGACAGCTTTTAATCAAGTGAATTTCATAAAACGTTTGCAGCCTGCTGCAGGGTCAACAGCACTGACTTCCCGCAGGGAGTCTGTAAGTTACCCCTGTGTCTGGAATGTTCTCTAGCAAAACTTCTTCCCTGCCCCTGGAAAGACAGACCTGCAGACCTGGCTGGGTCTCTTCCCACTCCTGAGACATAAACACCCCTTTCATCCCTTGGTCATGTTTCCTGTACTAGGAGTGTCGATATCCAAGAACGATCCTATCTGAATGCTAGAGCAAGCATGGAGAGCTTCCGCTGAGAAGAATTCAACCTCAACTTGATACTATCCCTGAGTGGTAGGAAATGAGAGGCTGCAGCCGGTGGGAAGGGACTGCACACAGACTCACCTTTCTGTGACAACCTGCATTCAGAGACCCAGCCTCCTTAGTCCATAGCCTTGAGGCTCAGCACCAATGCAGCGCACGCCTGCCTCATAGCCTGTGAGACAGGCTCCTGTGTCTTGCAAGTGCCCATTGTTCTCTTCCGATGAATGATATAATTTATGACTACAATTTTAAAAGATGCACAAATTATGACATTGTCAGTTTACACATCATCTTGATACAGAACAGCAGGTTGGGCCGTTGACATCTTATAGGTATATACATAATTACAGGCAAAGATGCATTTCATTTACCAAAGGAAATGTGGCATAAGTGAGAAAATCAACAGTGGTGTTTCCAGTCACTTACTTCATTTTCTGAGTTTGTTGATTTTTGCTCTTAAGGTTTTTTTTCTCTCTCTCTCTCTTTTTTTAAAGGTAGTGTATGGCACCATGAACCCAGTCTTTTATTGTTAACAAAGTTCCTAGGAGGAATTTCCGTGTCCTCTCTTTTCTGTTCCTAGTTAAATAAAGTTAACAGTAAATGTCCCTTCATCCTTGCTGTACTGACCACACAACCTTGCTCTCCTCAGCCTAGAGCCCAGCGCTTCACCTGGTCCTGTTGTAAGAAAGCATGGTGACTCACTGGCCATGGCTAGGACCATTGGTCAGGCCAGAGCAGGGCCACACAGACATGGGGCTGCGACATAGGCTCTGCCGGTCACTTGAGGGCTTCTGTTGGTAGCTTTTGGTGTTTGCCTGTTTTCTTACTTCTCACATCTCTCCCTTGGCTAGGTTAAGATGATTTTATTGATGATTATGTGTGTTTCCAAGGAGGAACCCTTACACTTAAATGAACCTGTAAGAAGCCCATAGAAAAGCCAGTACCTGCAGTGCTGATAATGAGAAGTGACAAGACAACCCTGCTGGGTTTATTTATGACCTTCTGCCTTTGTTAGCTCTTGTGAGAAATTCCTTTCTAACCATAACAATATTGTCGGAGTTTGGCACTGTACAGAGAAATCCTACCGAGCCCCGAGGCCCACAAACTGGCAGTCTTTCAGCTGGTAACCGATTGCCGTGCTGCCCGTGGACCGACGATCCCCTTTGCTCCCCTTTTCTCAGTTCTTACGTAGTTCTTCTCAAGCTTTCCATGCTTGGTTTTTAAGAAGATTCCCTTTTTTCTCAGAGGCGTACAGAATGCTGCTTAGCACTTTGGAAGAATTCTGAAGAGGGCAGACCTTAGGAGGACGGGGTGGGGGGGCAAGTCTGCTTTGCAATGGATGGGAGAAAGTCACATAGCACCCTATTGCTCCTGGAGCCACAGAGTGGTGGACAAGCTGTCCTTGGGAAAACAGTGCACTGGTTGTTAGATTAACTCCATCCTAGTCCTCAAAGATGGTTTATCTCGGCTTGTTTAGTATTCCACTTTCAGAAAAGCCTGGGATTTTAAAAGCAGTCACAAAGAATTGCCTTTATAGTTGTGATTATCTTTGGTTGTTACAAGAATGTGTAACATTGGGGCTGGTGAGATGGCTCAGTGGGTAAGAGCACTGACTGTTCTTCCGAAGGTCCTGAGTTCAAATCCCAGCCACCACATGGTGGCTCACAACCACCCATAATGAGATCTGATGCCATCTTCTGGTGTGTCTGAAGTCAGCTACAGTGTACTTATGTATAACAATAAATAAATCTTTAAAAAAAAAAAAAAAGAATGTGTAACATTAAACACAGAACTCTGCAGGTGAGAGAGAAGACAAGCTGTTCCTCAGGGTGTGGCTCAGGGTGCAGGGAAGCCAATGCTAACCTCGCCACTCTCTGGTCAGCCCTTGACGTAAAGCTTCCAAAAATGACAGAAGAACAGGCTAGTGACTTCTGCTTGAAGTAGGGATGGACAGATGTGTATCTCCACATTCCAGGGGCCAGCTTTTGAGAAGATCATGTGCCATGTGACCTCACCTTTAGCTGACTTCCACAAGAGCACTATTGACATTTTTGGAACGTCAGCCTGAACTCCTAAGCATTCATAAAGGGGTGTGTGTACATACAAATGTCTCTGTGAATGTAGGTTTGCATTCTCATATATTTTGTGCCTTCTGAGTTAAACGTTTATTTTCTATGGTTCATCGATTTTTTTTTTCTCCATTGAAATGACATTGTTTTTAACATAAGATATTCTAATAATCCATGTTTTAAGGAACTTACTAAGTTGAGATCTAAGTGATTCCTAGTCCACACTGTACTGTCCAGTTTTGCTATTTTCTGTTTTTAAATTTATCTCCACACTGTAATATGGAGTAATCAAAATGATGGCCAATGTTTATCAAATTAATCTCTGCTAACACACAGTTCTCGCGGTGTCTTTGAGACAGGCCAGTTTTGTAGATAGATGAGGAAACTTAAGTGGTACCGACTGGGGAGTGGCACAGCCAAAGTTGGAACCAGGCACCCTAACCCAGACCTACCTCTTCCAAGTGGCACATCTCTGCTGGGCACTGTAGGCATTAACAGATGTACCAGAGAACCCTGGCTTACCTCTTCCAAGTGGCACATCTCTGCTGGGCACTGTAGGCATTAACAGATGTGCCAGAGAGCCCTGGTTGCTACATTTCTTTCCACGCTCTGTTACAGGTATACAAAGCTGTCTGGTAAACGTTTTACAGCCACAAAAGGGAGCTGTGCAGTTCCCGCCTCACAGCGGGATGTGTTTGTGTTAATGCCTGACCTTCACGTTGGCACAGGTGCCGTGTCCTCCTTCACCTGTGCTCCCATCTTACACGCTATGTTACAAAAGAATAAGTGAAACCAGCACTGTGTACTTAGTATTCTGTATTTATAGGTTAACTAATCTTTACTAAGACAGAAGTATTATTGCTCCCACTGTTTGAAGGGTGAAACTGAGGCAGGTTAGCTTACGAATCCTTTCCAACAACAGCTGAGGAAACGGCAGAGCCCTGCTATGAGTGCTGTCTGCCCTTGCTGCAGACTCCTACCTGGAGAACTCGCTACCGTACTGTTGTCCCTGAGAAGCCACATTAGAGAGGACATGAAATGAGCCCTTCTCCTATTGCCAGATACCATAGTATGTGCTGTGCTGTGCTGTTTGTAGCCACGCCGCAAACTTTAACTCTTCCGGCATCACTGTGAGGTCATCACATGTAGGGATGAGGTCATCATGCATGGTGGCCTGTGAGCCCGTCTGCCCTCATCCTGTGTGTGATGTGCCTGAGTCAGAGCCCAAGATTTTTTTGTTTTTTGTTTGTTTTTGTTTTGTTTTGTTTTATGACCACCTCCAGGTACCAGAAAAGGTGACTAGTGTTTTAAAGAAAACTGGGCATCTCCCAAAAACTTGGCAGAAGCTGATATTGATAGTGAGGCAAGAGAAGGGGATTGTGGGAAGGCATCTTTTCTCCTGCCAGGCATTGATACTGGTGCCTGGAATAAAATCCAATTTAGCTTGAAAATGTATGATTCACCTGGCTACAGAGATGCTAGGCAACGAGAGGGTCAGTGGCCCCACGCTTTTTTACTGTGTATGTTTTGCTGTCTCTTGCACACACCTTGGAGAGTCTCTGTGTTGTGTCCCAGTGTGTGGGGCCATGCTCCACGCGGCTGCTGAGGTGGCAGGGCCAGGAGGAGGTGCAGCGTGGTCATCACAATCACGGTTATGAGCACCGGTACTGAAAGTTTCTATCTGCAACCCTGACTGGGTTTATGGTCACCTCCTCTCAAGCGGCTTTCTGAAGTAACACAAAGTGGTCATATGCTCTTAGAAAACATTACTACGTAAAAGTGCACTTGAATGCTAACACTTGAGACGTGAAGTGACCAGCTGGCCTTATAGGAAAATAGAAAACAAGTCGTTTTGGAAATCTCTCATCTAAGTGAGCCAGTGAAGCATAACAAAGAAATAAGGAAAAAGCAGGTTTTAGTTGGGCTGTTAGAAGACTACTGCATGCATTCAATCCCATTAAAGAAAAAAGTCTCCATAAATCATTTCCAGCTGTACATACTAAGCTAATTGCCTTAAACTACCTCTGAGTCCATGTTGTTGTTGTTGTTGTTGTTGTTGTTGTTGTTGTTGTTGAATGTGTATGGTTTCAGGGCTGGCCATTTTGTAGGACTGTGTAACATCAGAAAATAGAAAGAGGCCATCAGTTTGAGAGTTGGGGGAACATAGGAGAGTTGGAGGGAGAAAGGGAAAGGAGAGAAATTATATAGTTATATTTTAATTAAACTATTCTTAAAACAAGTACAAACTAAACAGGTGGAGGTAGTTTTTATTTTAATAAATATAGTTAAAAAGCAGGGACCACTTCACTTTTAGTGCTGCAGTGAGTGACTGCTCCCTGTCACTTTTCCTGTGTGAGTGACAGAGGCTAGTATTGGCTTTATCGTCTCTCCATATTGTGGCATTTGTATTAATATTTTCCTAGCTTAAGATCATTTAGCCTCAGTGCTTCATGATATTCCTGAATATGTATGTATCTTTTATAATGTTGGAGATTCAGGCTGTTTGCAGTATGTGTGTGCTCATATGTAAGTGGTCCCCTCTGCTTCTAGACATCTCTGTGTACAGAAGTGGAATGGTAAATTTGGGAATGGAAGGTTGAGTTACATAATTGATGTGCTTTTAGCGTTAGAAAGTGCTGACAAATGATTGCCCAGAGTAGTTCTACTAATTTATCTTCCTACCCCGTGCATGCAGCACAGTAAAGGAGGTCCCCCCCCCCGTTCTTTTATAGCCATGACCTCTGCATTTGCTGCATTGGTGTCATTTAGGGTTGATAAGTGTCACCCTGATTACCTTACAGAGGTAATCACGCTACTCCTTGCACATCCAGTACCACATGAAAAGAACAGAGAAAGAAAAGCTCTTCCTTATACACTCTAAAGGAAGAGGCCTGGGAAGATGGGTCAGTTGGGGACGTTCTTGCTGAGCAGCTGTGAGGACCTGAGGACAAATCTCCAACACCATGCAAAAGCCAATTACAGTGTCTGTAATCTCAGGACTGAAAGACCAGACACAGGAGGAGCCCTGGAGCTTGCTGGCCAGCCCATCTATGAATCAGTGTCCTCTCATAGCACTGAAATCAACCTCTGGACTCCATATGTGTACACACACACACACATACACACAGCACTGTGGGAATAATTACTGCAGGAAAAAAAAGTCCATGTACAAACATGAAAACTAACAGACAAGGCTTGAAAGAGAAAGATCCTCGTGCAGCTTCCAGACATAGCCCTCCAAGGGTTGAGTCCTTTGTACTGTCAGCAGAAGCCACAGCAGTGTGCTGTCCCTAGGAGCTAGAGCTTCACCTCCTCCCTTGTGTGTGGAGAGTGTTGGCCCACACCACTTACTCAATTGCATTGTTCATGCTGAGATAAGATGTGAGGGATATGTGTCCCCTCTGTTCTATTCTTGCCCCAAATCAGAAACTCTGGGCTCATGGTAAAGAAACATCAAACAGTGGCAAATAAAAGAGCATTCCACAAAATCCCCAACACGAGGTGGAAATCACAGACAACTCAGAAACTCCAGGTACCACAGTACATTGCAAAAGGCTTCCTTTTAATACTTTATATATTCTACTCCAGAAGACAGGAGTGAGGGAGCCGAGTCTACAGCTCTGTTGAGGGCTAGCAGCCCTTTCAACACCTTTAGAGCAGTGGCTTGGGCAAAGGTGTAGAGCCACCAGAGACCTGGTCAGGGTATGCAGCAAGCCCCCAGCACTGGCCTGGTGGGGCATGCTTGGGCCAAATTACTTTCAAAACAAACAAACTTTTAAAATCCAGGGAAGGCTATAAAGCAAACCGTACGGCCCAAGTTAATACAAAAATACCTAGACAACCGAGTTTCAGGGTTTTTCTGCTAACAAACTTGTCTTTATTCCACACGGACTCACTACAGTTTGTGACTTGTGTATTTTTCAGTCATTGCTTTGTTAAGTTGCTAATTTATTTGCAGTTTCTATGGATCTTGCTGTTTTAAAGAATTTCCCTGTTACACCGTTGAAGAAATACGTGTCTCCCGAGGGCTCGTGCCTTTTTGTTTTTAAGTGTTATTTTCAGAGTTTCTGCATGCTTAGCATTGAACTTCTAAGATAAACAGTGACGCTTTGCACCATGAGACATGCAAAAGGTGCTATTGATGGCTTTTCTGCCCTAAAAATTTATAGTATGTTTTCAGTGATAAAAACAGGAATCGGGAGACAGAGTCTAAATCATATATATTTACAGGCCTTGTTAGTTTGTCAATTTCCTCTCAGAACACATGGGTCATTAATATTTATAGGTCCATTCCTGGTGGTGATATTTACAGAACACCAAACCATAGTCCAGAGCCATCCTCTTCTCAGTGGTTATGGCCAGGTGACCCTGGGTCGCCCATGGTTTTAGAGTAGAATATAAAATGTTAAAGGTGTGTGTTGTTCATAGCCAGCATTAGGACAGCATTAGGATATAGCCTGATGTTTTGAGACTTCAGACTCATTTGTACGTTGATTCTTAGAGCTCTGCACACTCAGGGACTTACCACAGGCCAGAGAGTGCACTGCTATTTACCTTAGCGCCACATACATTTGTGAAGTCACCAGTCTAGAGAGTGTATAACTGTAACTTAGAGCCGTGTGCACTCGTGAAATCACTGCTGTCCAGGAGCACAGTGCTGTTTAGCTAAGTTCTCCCCTCTTCAACCTTACTCTCTTACTGTTTCTGTATTTGCTTAATTCTGTAGTAAAACATGTCTGTCTGGGGAAAATGCAGACCTGTTCCCCAGTGGAATTTTAATCTCTAGTTTTTAAAATTTCACACTTGGAACCCCATTTTATCCTCCACCACTCAGTGGCTAAAAAACACTGGCTGCTCTTTCACAGGTCCTGAGTTCAATCCCGTCAACCACATGGTGGCTCACAACCATGGGATCTGATGTCCTCTTCTGGTGCGCATGAAGACAGCAGCAGTGTACTCATTTGAAATAAATAAACCAGTTGCAGGACTTGTCTTGGTTCCCTGGTTCTGACATGCTAAGTCAGAACACTGTTGACACAGTGGAGCCTCAGCCCTTCTCCGGCTGCCTCCCTGGCGGCCTCAGCCTTACACTCTTTGTCCGGCCCCTGCCCCTCAGTGAACTCACATCCTAGGCTGCACCCTCCACAGTCATGCACTCTCCCTACCCCTTGGTATCCAGCTTTCTACCCCTGCAAGAGGCCTACCTTCCCTCCAGAACTTGCCACCTCTTCAGTGGTTCCCAAGAAGTATTCCTTGGGGAAAGCAGCCTATTGTGTTTGCTACGGCATATACTACCTTACCGTACAGCCTGAGCCTCATAACCTTACTCTCCAACAACCTTAACTCCACACTGTCTTATTCCCCCACAACCTCACCTCCACACTGTCTTATTCCCCCACAACCTTACCTCCACACTGTCTTATTCCCCCACAACCTTAACTCCACACTGTCTTATTCCCCCACAACCTTAACTCCACACTGTCTTATTCCCCCACAACCTCATCTGCACACTGTCTTATTCCCCCACAACCTTACCTCCACACTGTCTTATTCCCCCACAACCTTATCCCACACACAACCTTACCCCCTCCACCATAGAACTTGATGCTTTTTCACCATAAGTTATCTGTTTGTCTCTTCACTGAAGGTTGGTGACAGGAACTCCAAGAATGTAAGTGCACACAGGACCCGCCCACTGTCTAAAAGGGAGTGTGTGTGCACGCTGCCTTCTGCAAGTCTCACTCCTACTGCACAAGCTGCAGCCATCTGGGTAGCACGTGCACCCCGGTCTAGCCATTGCCATTTTATTACACAGCTTTTTTCCTATCCTATACTTTGTGTTGAAAACACCACTTTCCTCACAGTAGTTAGAGGACGGCAGGCAGTCACTGGCGCACATGAGCCATAGTTTTCAGTGCTGGTGTGGGCCTTGATTGAAGGACAGAAAGGGTTTTGTCCGCCGTGTTAGGTGAGGAATATTTGGAGGGTAAAACAATGAGCTCATCAGACAATACACTGTGGTTTATTCCAGTGAGCAAATAACTGTAATGTCCCAGGTGCCAAATCATGGCAGTAGAGTTGAGTCATTGGCAACACTTAAAATTATTTATGAGGCTATTCCCAGGCACTTTAACAAAGGCTAGGGTTACTTCCAGATGCAGGTTAATTCCAAAGTTCATACGGCCAAAGTTATAAACTCTTTTACCAAGTTGACTTTTAATTCAAGACTCTGTGCTGTGGTAAAAAGGCCTATATGTTGCCAACACATCTGGAGATGGTTATTGGTCATGGAAGAGCAGAAAATCACTCAGGAGGAGTTCAAAACTCCAGAGTATTTTTGTCACACATGCCCACACATACACAAGGCACATGCAGTGAGAGACACCCGCTTTTCACGTGACATGTTTCATGCCTATGTTACCCGCCCCTCCGAATTTGCAATGGCTATATTCTTCATGTTAAGGATGTTTACCTGGAACCAGGGAAATGGCTCAGTTAGTGATGTGCTTGCTGGGTAAACATAAGGACCATTGTGTTTGCTGACCATGAATTCAGGGTCCATATTCCCAAATAAAAAGCAAGGCATTGTGGAGACAGGAGGATCTGTGGGGCTTGCTGGATAGCTAGACCACTGGTGAGCTGCAGCGTGAGTAAGGCATACTGCCTCAGTGAGCTAGACCACTGGTGAGCTGCAGCGTGAGTGAGGCACACTGCCTCAGTGAGCTGGACCACTGGTGAGCTTCAGCGTGAGTGAGGCACACTGCCTCAGTGAGCTGGACCACTGGTGAGCTTCAGCGTGAGTGAGGCACACTGCCTCAATAAGTAAACAGTAACGGAGGACGACACACGAAGTGACCATAGGCCTCTGTGTGGTTGCATCTGCACATACACTGCACACAAACAGATATGCACACGTCTCTCTCTCTCTCTCTCACACACACACACACACACACTCACACACAGTTTTCACTTCAAAACCTTTAAGACTAGCTGTTACTTTATGTGCTGATTCTTAGGTTTTACTTATTCTTTTATAGTTTTATATATTATATACTTTGATCATAATCTCCCTGATTAACTTGCCTTATCCCTCTCCCACCAAATCCCCCTTTCTTCCCAAAGCAAGATGCCCCTCCTATTTTTATGTCTCTTATTTTGAGGAAATATAAGTGTTGAAACATTTTTAATGGTATGCTTAAGACTGAATTCTGCCTCTGTAAAGTGTCAGCTTAGCTCATTATCCCAGAGATGTCCCCTTAAAACGAGAATTGCCCACAGTGCAATCATTGCTTGAGTAGAGCTGCAAATGAGTCGGGGGCAAGTTGTTCCCAGAGGGGCTCTTGGCTATCTGCATGGCGTGGAGTCTGACCCACATTTTTCTGTGTAGTTCCCCTGGCTTTGGGGCATGTTCCTATCATCATGGAGCCTGTCTCATCCGTGATGAGCATTTTCTCCGGCCAACCTCACACATCAGTTGGCTGTGCGTTGTATATATTGTCCTGTGGGATAAAGAGGTGAGGTTTTGAATGCGAAATCTGAGAGAAGGGCGCTTTCCAGACTGCAGGCCTGCGGGTTTGCTCTGTGGACTGTCTCTGACATCCTTCGTGTCGCATACTGAGGCCGGAACTCTAACTCAATTGCCATCTAGACAAATGAGCAGGGGGAGCCTGGGTAGGCTGCTTGAGATATGGGTTTGCGCTGAGAACCTGGGAAGTCGTGGGAGTCTGAGCATTCTTACTTTGTGTGCCAGTTATTAGCTCAACTTAAATATCAACTTCAAGGTACATTTGTATCAAATGCTTGAAGTTACAGTACCAAAATAAGCTGCTGGGAAGGTGTGAAGTTTCTTTATGGTACTTTTCAAGTAGGCTAAGAAGCTAATGAGGGGGCTGGAGCTTTGCCCCCCTGAGGTGCTGCATGGGAGTCAGGCTGAGAATTCATTCATAAAGTGTAACAGCTGGGTCAGTCGTTTCAGGAGAGCTTTTGTGGTAAATATTTAGAACTGTTTGCATGTGCTGGATTATGTTGTGTAGTGTTTGCCACTTCACTGTTTATAAGTTCATTTTAATTTGCTCTGGAACATTGGAATCCATCCTGTCTTCGTCCTGTGCTTAGCATAAGAGTCAGTGTCCTTAAAGTTAGGGTCTAGTTGAAGGTATGTGTGTGGTATCTATGTGTATGCATGGGTCTGCTTCTGTGTGTGTGTGTGTGTGTGTGTGTGTGTGTGTGTGTGTGTGTTGAATTGTTTGAGTGTGTGTTTCTCAGTGTGTGGTGTGAGTTGTCTGAGTGTGTAGGTTGTGTGTTTCTCTGTGTATTTCTTTGTTTCTGTGTGTGTATGTATGTATATGGTGTGTATGTGTTTCTGTGTGTGTGTGTGTGTGTGTGTGTTGTTTGAGTATGTGTGCGTGTGTGTGTTTCTCAGTGTTTCTTTGTTTCTGTCGGGGGGGAGGATGGAAGGAAAGTCTTCGTGCAGCTGAAGATCAGTGAGTTTTGAAGAGTTGTGATCTGGTGTTTTAACCCATGCCTTAAGCCCCCGGGAAGTCACAGTGAGGATTCATTTAGCTGTGTCCTATTAAAACCCTGAAATGAGGCCTATGCCTGTTGCATTGATTGAAATATCTTCTCTGTTCCTAACTCTGTTTATCCCGCGTCCTCATGTGGCGTGCTTAAGCAAGGGATGCCCAACTGTGTGCCGTGTGGGGCAGCTCACCATCAGGGCTGATCTCTCCTCCAGCAGCTAATTGTGTCGAGAGCTGTGGCTGGGAGTATTTGGCAGTTCATTTGCTTTTTGAAAACCCACTTATTTAATTAAGCAAGGGAGTACAATATGCTAGCTTATTCCCAGGTCTCTAAATCAGTATCATGTCCCAGTGTTGACTGAACTTATCCTGGGCTAACGTGTGCTAAATTGAACACCATACCATCAGAGCCAAAGCAGTTCTGATGTAGTGACTCATAAATATTAAAGTGGGTATTTTCAGGGAGGTTCATGCAATGCATAGACTTGAGAAAGCTTATACTTAGTGTTTGTGTGTAACTCTTTTAAAGTGACTCCTGACTTTAAAGTCTGTCTTCATAGTTTGCCATGTGCTCTCCTTCCCTGACTCTTACAGCAACCACATAAGAAATCAGGCTTATTGTTGAGTTGTAATAATTCATAAAAAAGTTAGATAAGGTTCCTGTATTTCATCCATTGACCAGTCACTTGCGTTAGACTGAGATTTGTCCTCAGGACAGTGAGGGGGTGGGGGTGAGGTCGCAGTGGGGGGGTGAGGTCGCAGTGGGGGGTGTGAGGTCGCAGTGGGGGGTGTGAGGTCGCAGTGGTAAAGTGTGCAGAGACCTTGCCTTGAAATGGCTTTAAAAATTAAAAAGAAAGTACTGCAGGTTTTCATGATGTTTGATACAGGGATTTTTAAAACTAAATGGACCCCTGTTAACAACAGTGAGCTCACATCAGTTGTGTTGAAAAATATTCAGTTTTCTGGGTGGCATTAAACAGAGAAAACCCAATGCAATAGCAGAACCTCGGCACATCAGCTTATGAAGGCAAAGCGGGAACTTTGCCCTTCCGTCCACTGGGAAAGAGAGGCCATAAGGGGTGCTGTGAGGCAAGGCCTCCAACCCCCACAGAGCCAGCCCTTGCTGCCGGCCCTCCAGCAAGATGAATAGAAGCAGTGTAGCTTGAAGGTGCCTTCCTGGGCGGAGATGCAGGACCGCTTTGCCTGCGCATGCAGGCCTCTCAGATCTCAATACTTACCAAAGAGGGGAGCTGATGCCCTGCTGACTAACTGTCCTCTGGGGGAGTGTTACGGAGGCTGAATGCTTAAAGCACTGCTGAACTTCCTTTATTAGTGTGCTTTAAGATAGCTCTACATACAGAGACCACAAGGATCTGCAGGGCGGGAGTGTTTCTGTGTCATTTACATATAAAAGTTCCGAGAGGGTATAGCAGTAATATAAAAATTATATCTTTTTATTGCTCTTCTGTTGCACCAAGGTCTAGTCAGCACTGAGCTTCTGATGACATGGGGACACGAGGGAAGCCGCCGTTTTTATACTTCCCTCTCCATGCTTCCTCCGTCAGCCTGTTGAATAACAGAAGTGGTTTTGATGCCTCTGCAGTGTGCGCCAACAGGGCTCTCTAACACCCCCTCTTGTCGCTTTCTTCAGCAAGGAGGTGGAGTTTTAAGGGAGGATGGGGAAGGAATTTGTAGGTCATGCAGAGAATTACAGAAATGTATGAGTAACATCCCGGTTTTTATGAAGGAAGATTTGCATAAAATTATTTAACTACAATCGAAAGCTACAATTACATTGTATCTGTTTAACTCTGTTTGGTCTGCAGCAGAAGATGTCTATCTAGCAATCTGCCAAATTATCTTCTCTGTAAAGGTGTGGGATAAGTGTTTCCTCTCAAGGAGCCTTAATGTGGATGGAGTGTCCCTCACTGGCGGGTATTGGCGAAGCACCGGCTCACAGGTTTATGATACAGGGCTTGCTTGTGAACTCGGGGGTCACAGTCTCTGTCACAGGCACCCGCATCTTATACGTCATCTTGTCCCGGAAGAGTTTTTCTAATGTAGCTTTTGCCGTTTTAAGAGAAAGCGTGTGCGATTGTTTAGCTCTTCTTCTGGTTTGCTTTCTTTTTCTGCTCACCCCAGCTAGTTAGTGAGACAAGCTGCACCCTCACCTTGGGCCAATTAGCCAGTCACATCCAGTTGTAAAGTTGAGCTTGGTCCCCTGGAATGAGATACCATCACTACCCCACTGGTGGGTTAAAACAACAACAAAAGCCATTTTGGCAAGTGACCTTGCTAGCCCTCTAGCTTTTAGGACATCCTTTTGGCAAAAAGAACTGTTTTGCAAAGCTACCTTAATTTCCTGTGTTTTTGTTCAGTGCTGAGATTATGCATTCGCAGCGAAACCTCCATCTCAGTCAGTCTTGCAGGAGGTTTTGGTACTGTTGCTGGTAAGATGTGCAGGAACTAGTGCAGGCAGTAAGGTCGCCTTGTGGGTCACCTGAGACCTGTCTAGCACCAGTACCTAAGTCTTTGCATCAGCAGTCAGACAGTAAACACCCTCAGTCACATGGTGTACCCCAGTTGCTCAGTGTCTGCCTCAGCTGTCACAGGAGGCACCAAGGGATGCTGTGTCTTGCTATAGGGAAATACAGGGAGGCCACCATTTGAATTCCGTATGTTTCTAGTCTGTTAACAAATACTGATTTGGGTTGTTGTTGGCTTTGTATTTTGTTTTGTTTCAAGCACTTAACCATGTGAGCTTAAGGGCAGAGCATAGTTAGAACTTACCTGCAGCCCACAGGTCATTGGTTGCAGTCATTTTGCAAGTTCTTGAGTCGGTTACATGGACTAGGAAGGAGAGACCTGGGAGGCAAAGGCTGCAAAGGTTAGCCCAAGATGCCTGCTCCTTTCCCGCAGATCCACGCCTGCTCGGTTGTCGGGTGGGTACAGTGAGAAGTGAGCTGGAGGACATGTCAGCCTAAGTTTTGTTCATAGAACTGCACTAATTGTGTAGGTGGCTCGTTTCTGAGTTGTGTGTAGCATATTACTGGATTAATAACCTTCCTTTATTCCTACCTGGCTTTGTAAAAGCGAAATCTAATTTATAAGATCTGAGGGGGACCATCACTGCGTCAGTGTGTAATCAAGTTTAAATAGAAAGTTCTACCCACTGTGTGTGTGCAAAATCAGGTATGCCAGTTGCCTACAGCAAAAATGTTTGTTATATCTCTGAATTCTGAAAATTCTGATTCAATTTACCTCATCTATTTGAGAGTTGATAATACCTTTTCCAGAGGTTAGATATTTTCAATCGCCATGTTACTTTTTATAAGCAGAAATTTGACTTTAAAGATTGCTCCTTATTTACTTAAACCAATGGCATTCTTGTCTTGAAATGTTTTATATGCATGTCCTGGTTTTATGGGCCTGAGGAGCTATATTATATATTTTTATCTTTGATAACATTCTCCTAGAAAGGAAGCTCCTGCTACAACTCACTGTTCGGGGCCTAGGGTCTAGTCTACAACTCACTGTCCGGGGCCTAGGGTCTAGTCTACAACTCACTGTCCGGGGCCTAGGGTCTAGTCTACAACTCACTGTCCGGGGCCTAGGGTCTAGTCTTGCATTTGTCAGCTGCTTACTTTCTGGGCTTTCTCCTGAGACCCCAGTATCCTCCTGAATCTGTCTTGAAAGCTCTGACTTGAGAAGACGTTATAGAAAGCAAGGTTCCGCGTGGCAGAGCTGTGTGGAGTGCATTCAGAGCAGCCTGCCCTGGGGTTTTACGTGGTGGCTTAGGCTCTTCCTCTGCCTTTGCCTTCCAGTCTTACTGAGCTGACCACCTAACAGAACTGTCACACCAGCAGCCTGTCTCTTGTTTCTGGGCATCCAGACCTGTAAGCAGAGCCACAAACTCCTTATCCATTGCAGTGTCCTCTCCCATCTTGCCTGCCTTCTCTTTAGTCGCCTTGTTCTCTCCTGAGGAGCATGACCTTAAGCAGTTACTACTCCAGACCTCTGTTCTGTGGGGTTTTTCAAGTAGAGATTCTAGTAACTTCCTCGGAGAGCATTGTAGTCAAATTAGATGGTATTAACAGTGCAGAATTGCTGCATAAGGGCATATCGTGTAACATTAGAACTCATTCTGACCATATAATGTCAATAGGATTATATTTTTATAATATATTAAAATGCAAATGCACTGTTTTATTATATTTCTTAAAGATGGGAGAATTTTTCACCACAAAATTCAGTTATAATTTTGACCATTATTAGATTACAACATCCCAGCTTGAATTTCCTTATGACAGTTTCCCCAAGCCTATAGTTGCTCAGCTCATTGAAGTCTTCTTGTAAGACCACTTCTTATTTCATCCCAGTGGTAACTTGCTAAGCAGAGTGCTACCTGATTCAGCACTTACACAGGCATATAGCTGGGTGCTGGTGGAGGCAGGGGAGCCTTCAAGTCGCTTGTGAGTGCAAGGTGCCCCTGCCTCATGTTTAATTGAAGGCCGTCTGTGTGAGTTTGCTGGAGTCTAGTGAGAAGTGGCCACTCTCAGTAGACTCCACTAGTGGGTAAGAATCTTGGTCTTACCCATTCACACGGTCTCTAAAGGAGTGGCACTGTGGCTTTCAAACCTTGCTTCCTGCGCTTGCTGCCCACGTCCACCTGTATGAACACCCGCTTTCTCTTTCTTTCTCAGGACCTGTCTGGCTCCATCGATGACCTCCCCACGGGAACAGAAGCAACTCTGAGCTCAGCAGTCAGTGCATCCGGGTCTACAAGCAGCCAGGGGGATCAGAGCAACCCAGCTCAGTCTCCTTTCTCCCCACATGCATCACCCCACCTCTCCAGCATCCCTGGGGGGCCGTCACCTTCTCCTGTTGGCTCTCCTGTGGGAAGCAACCAATCGAGGTCCGGTCCGATCTCCCCTGCGAGTATTCCAGGTACTGCCATCTCTCCTGGTTCCACCCACCCCCATTACCCCCAGCCTCCAACTCCATGTGAAGACAGGTCTGGCTTAGCAGCAGCTCTCAAACTCTGCCTTCCTAGGTACTGTTTTACTCCTTAAAACCGTGGGCATGTTTACATATAGGGATATAACAGAGTTCCCCGCCAAACATACAAGAGCCCCAGTTTATCGTCAACTAGTGAATGGTAGATGCCTGGCTACTTTAGGTGAGACAGCCAGGACTGTCCACCTACTTTTAAAAAGCTCAGAGACCAACCCCTTCGGTGTCTCCTGTCTTCTAATCACCCTGTAGTAAGGATCCTCCATCAGTGCGTGTCCTGAAAATGAGATTAATGATGAGTATCAACCATATGTATAATATGGGGATTATTTTCTGAAATGTTTTAGAGTTGATGCTCATCTATGATCACAGTAACACACCGATTGTGCCCAACTACAGTCCAAAGTGCTGTGCTGATACAAGCTCAAACTTTGTTTCTGACAGTTTGTGTTCTTGCAAACTCTTGTGTTCACTAGACATCTGTATCTCCAATGAGTGTGTGTGTGTGTGTGTGTGTGTGTGTGTGTGTGTGTGTGTGTGTGTGTCTGTGTATATGCATGTGTGTCTGTATCTGTTTTCTGGGATTCTTAATAGCTTTAACCACAAGCATCTTTCTGGTATGGTATCAAGTGTTCAAACCCTCTAGCTCTCCATTGTTACACATCAAACTAGCTTCCCATTATCACAGAGCTATAGTAATGTTTTGACATGTAATGTTTGCTGATGTGATACAGACAGTTGCCAGAAAGCATATTCCGCTTACTTATTAAAATGAGAATTTAACTGCTAGTAAAGTTCTTATTTATCATCTTCTCCCCCAAAATCACAGGAGATAATTTTACCTACTTTACATTTTATTCCTTTTCTGTTTTTATAAAATATACAGTGTATAGTATTTATAAATAATGCTAGCCATCCATGGAAGAGTATGTACAAGTAGGCAGTGTGCTGTGTGTGCAGCATAATTAGGAAGCGAGCCCCCATGGGCCCATTGCCTGCTCTCAGAATGGGAGCGAGGGGTAAATGGCATCTCCCTTGCCTATTCTTTCCCAGTATCATCTCTCTGCTGCCTTCAGCTGTTCTCTCAATGTTCTACCATTTTTTAAAAGAATTTTATTTATTGTATTTTTAGCATTTGTGTTACTAGTTTTATTTACTATGCTTCTATAGAAATGTATCATGCTGTAATACTTCATCCAAGCTGACTTATTGTCAGTGAGCACAGTTATACTAGCTCTCAAAACCAGGAAAGGCCCAGGCAAACCCAACAATGCGGTCTCCTCAGCCCCACTCCATGTGATGTAGTCTATCTTGCATATTGTTTGTTTGTTTGTTTGTGTCTGTTTTTAATTAAAGGCTATGTTTTTATGGTTCTCTGTTAATTTATTAGGAGAGAGAGCTGAAGTTTCCATGTGTTTCAGCTGAGGCATTTTGATGTTACTTTCTTTCCAAAGTATTTACTTAACCTCCCAGTGGTTGCAGCAAACCTGCACTGACCTGTCTTTGAAACTGACAGATTTCAGCACTAGGGCTGCTCCAGTCTCCAGATTCCCCAAGGCTAGTTTGGCATTCAGATGGCTTTTGCTAATGCGCTGTAGATGGTTGCCAGAGAGCACTACCCCAGTGGAAGGGGGTAACACACAGAGCACTGTGTTCCACAGAGAACTAACTTGTGGTTTCATTCTAAAGTAGATCTAAACCTTAATATCCTCATACAGTTTTCTGAGGTGTGAGACATTGATTTTTTTTTTTTAAACTCTTGGTGTAAGCGTTGACAATATATTTACCATTTCAAATAGGGATTTTGTTGTGCTGTGTTTTTGAGGCAAAGTCTTGCTCTGTACTGGAGACTAGCCTGACTCTTGAGTGATTCTCCTGCCTCAACCTTCCAAGTGCAGGGATTGCAATTGTATAGCATAATGCCCAGCCCTAAATGGAGATGTGAAACTTTCATTTTCATTGATTGGTTTTGGTTGAGCTGTAGAATAACATGCCCAATTGGATATGCTTGCTTGGAACACATGGTTGTGGATAACTGGGCGTACCCCACATAGTAGGCCTGTCTCCCCTATATTAGCTATCGAGGAAATGCCCCATAGAAATGCCCAGAGTCTAATCTGATGGAGGTAAAATCTCAGTGTAGGTGCCTTCTTAGAAGATACGTCAAGTGGACAACAAGATCAACCATCACTGTCTCTAATTCTGATTTCTGTGCTTTCAGGGGTGGGACAAGATAACAAGATAACAAGTGAAGGGTCTTCTCTCCATCTTGAGTCCTATTTATTTACCATTTATTTATTTATTTTCCTTTTTTTTTTTTAAATTAAATTTATTGATTGATTCGCTTTACAACCCAGTATCAGACCTTCCTCTCCTCCCGGTATCCCCTCACGTAAGTCCCCCCCCCATTTCGATTAGAAGGGGCAGCCTCCCCTCTGGGTCTCAACTCCCCCTGTTTCCCCTATCTCACCCTCCAACCCCACCCTAGAGTTCTCCTTTTTTATAACTAGGAAAGACATGGGTCGGCAACCAGAGTGAAGAGCAACACTGAGAATGAGACAGGACCGTCCCAAAGACTGACCAACACTTCGCCTGACAGGTGGCCCTGCTGCACTCTGAGATCATAGGCACCTCAAGTTTCTGTTTGATGTGCATACAGGCTAGCAGCTCAAGATCCTGGGTATTTTTCCCATTTGCCAGGATAAAGACAACATTCCTCAAGTGAGCAGTGTGGGCCACATACTGAAATGTGGCACAAGGACCATGGTGGGGTCAGTGCTTGCAGCCTTGTAATATGGCAGTGGTGGTCCTTTCTCACTTGGACAGAAGAGCTAGGAAACTCTGAGCATCTTTGCCTAGTCTGTGTGAGAGTGATCCAGTGCATGAACTTCAGTGACTCCTCATCTTACACCCCCCCCCAGCTAAGTCTAAGAGCATTCATCTTGGGGGGGGGGGTTGCTATCTCAAGGATTGAACCCAGGGCTTTACAAATACTAGACAAGCACCCTACCACAGAGCTATGTACCCAGCCATCAAGCATACTTTGGATTTTTGTTTGGTTTGGATTTTGGTTTTAGGGAAACAGGCCCAAGGCTTGGCACGTTAGGCAAGGGTTCTGCCAATGAGCCAAGTCCTCACCTGGATATAAGGTTTTATATCATGGCCGTTACATTTTCATGATGGTATTCCCATGAAGTTTATTTTAAAAGTATGGCCTCTTACCTACCCAGTATGACCTGTCACCAACCCACTGTGGTGGCACATGTTTACAACCCTAGTACTCACTGAGGCAGAGGAATCACAGTACTGAATCCAGCAGAGCTATATGGTAATACTTGTCTCTAAAAAGAATTCAGTTCCTTAAGTTTTACCAGTTACACTAAATCTGCATATAGGTTGAAAATGACCAGAGGAGTTGATTTTGGCTATTTTTACTTTTAATTGAACACTAATGTATCTCTTGTCAGAGACTGATTTAAGCAGATCCCCCCCCCACCCCTCATTTCTTTCTCATCTTTAGTTTTGTTGGCTGTACACAGCAGGCTGGCACGACACACTCCCCTGCACTTGATTCTGAATCTGTCCATCCATGTACCCGTGTCCTGTTAAGGGCGCATCATTTCCCAGAGCATGACTCTACAGGAACGTGGTGTGTGCCGCCTTTTGACTCGCTTTCTCTGCTGCTTGCCCTTGGCCTCAGCAGCAGCTTGTTGGCCCTGACCTTGCCTGTGGACTGTCTGCAGTGTACAGCCTTCCTGGCAGCTCACTGAGGTGCACTCAGCTGCTGTGCAGCTCACAGCTGGGCTACGGCTGTGCCAAAGCTACGCTCCTTCTTCCCGGTGCTGTTGCCCAGGGTCTGTGCCCTGATCATGAAACTGTTAACTAGTGAAGCTTCTAATGCAGTGAAGAAGTGTCCCGCATGCTGATTCAGATTCTTGATGCTCTTGGGCTGCCTGCCACGGGTCTGTTAGGAGGCCAAGGCCCAGCCCCGTGAGTGTCCGAGGCTCAGCTCCAGAGTCCTGATGGCCCTGGCACACCTGTCACTCCTGGTGTCTTCACTTCATGTGCTCTTGAGAAGTGGGTAGAGGTTTCCCGTTAGGGATATGAATTGCCTCCTTGCTTAGCACAATCCATGCCCCAGCATCTCAGGTGCCTGTGTGAGGCAGCAGAAGTTGGAACCAAATCCAGGAGTGCAGGCTGCTCTGTGTGGCTATCTTCCCCCGGCGCCATTACCAGGTCTGCTTTCTACTTACCTTCTCCCTTTTCCTATCTTCCATTAAAGGCCAGAGCAAAGAGCGTCCACCCTCCTTGTGGGTAGGGTGCGTGGGTATCATTTTGGTTAAGTTGTGGAAGTGTTTGCTGTCGATGTCTTCTAATAACCAATCTGGTGATGTTTTACCGTGGCAGTTTCATAAGTTATAGTCTAAGAGCTCCTTGCAGGGGTTTAAGGAGAATGGCTTTTGGATATACAAATATGTGCCATAGCTGATCCCCTGGCTCTGCCAAGCTGAGTCAGCACCAGTCCATGCTCTGCGGACCCCTGAGAGGCCTGTGTGTCGGCTTCCCTGGCCTTGCCTCCTGAGCCTTGCCTCACAGATTACTAACAAAACTCAACTTCCGTTGACCACCAAGGGTTCTGTCAGCTTTTCCTGCCCATGCTGTATGTGGAGCCAAGGTTGAAGATGGGGAGCGTGGCTGTGCAGGGCCGGTGGCAGGCAGGTGCTGGTCCTGGCCGGGTGGACGCTTCTGTTCCTTTAATTGCACGTGCTGCTTCTTTGGCTTTGTTAATGAACGTATAAGGGCATGAACTTCAGGGTCCTGCTTATGGCTATTGTTGGTTGTCACTGACCTGCTGGGTGTGGAGTTAAGTCACTCTAATCTGCAGATGATCACTGATAGGTTAGAACAAATAATACAAACTTAAATATTCATGGGAGTGCCTCACCAAAGGGACGTGGCTTCCTGGCTGTTCCTGTGTGGTACTGGTTTTTATTATAGGAAGATTAATCCAAGGTAGGTCTCCCACCCAAGAGAGCAGAAAGAGCAGAGTTGTAAGGCTCCTGGTTTTGTTTTCTTTGTGTTGTTTGTCTTTAGGTTGTATAAGCATTGCTGTGTGCTTAACTGATGGAGGTGGCTCGCCCATTTTCCCTTCTAACCCACTGCTGGCCAGATGAGAATGAGGGCTTTGTTAGGTAGGTCAGGAGTCCAGTGAGCTTGAAAGAAGAGCCTAGTGGGAGGAGCCTAGGAGTCATTCCTTGAGAGCTGTCCTCTGCCTCTCTGTGTGCATTCCTTCTTCCTCAGTAAGCCCTGCCTCCCTCTGCTGTGCTCCTGGGCTCCTGTGCGCTCTCTCGCGCTCTCTCTCTCTCTCTCTCTCTCTCTCTCTC
>NC_034610.1:2082533-2127413 GCF_900095145.1 Mus pahari
ACACCTGTCCTCTGTCCAGGAGGTGCCTGATATACCTCTGCCTGACAAAGGTCTCTAGTTTCTGTGCTTTGCAAAATTTTGCCAGGATAGAACTTCCAAAGGAAGCCTGGCCAGAGCTGGCCCGTGCTAAGTGAACTCCAGTTCTCTAGGGTTCAGCTCATTCTAGAGTTTGTTGTCCCAGCTCCTGGAGAATGAATTGCTCATCTAACAATGTGCCTCAGACACCAAATGCACATGCTGCGATATTTAAACAGCCCCAGCCCCTCCTTAGCACGATATGAAATGGCATCCAGGTGGGCTTCCAGAGCTGCAGATAAAAATTAAAATATCTGGTCAAAAGACAAGTTTTCTCAGTTTGACATTCACACAGCAGATTCAGAAAGGATGCTAACCAGGGGAAGAGAAAGATGGATGGCAGTGAGAAGCTGGTCGTGGGCCAGAGCGAGCAGGAAGAGCGGTAGTGAGAGGTTCCTGGTGTCGTTTGTCAAGATTAGTGTCTGTAACATAAACCACAGAGGGTGCAAAACATGGCTCTCTTTTGTTTAATCTGTTCTGCCTAGATTTTTAAATCTTTCAAGCCTCAGCCCAAGCCCATCCCAGTAAATATATTTTCCGTGGTTTAATTTACCCTTAATAAGACTCAGGGTATATTGCAGGTTTGTTTCTGTGTGTAAACATTTCCTGGCCGGTTTTCTCTCAGCATTGCCAGTGGTAGGCCACGCATGCTGCTGCAGGGACAACACTCAGCTTGTGTGCCTGCACTGACCTACCTGCTGAGCTCACATCTCAGCATCTATCACGTGGTCCGTTTTGGCTTCTCTGGAGGTAGAAATTCCGTGACAGCTTGTTCCAAGGGGAATGCATGCTGCTTATTGGCAAACTGAGCAAGCAAAAGAAAAAAAAATTAAACACACAGTGTCATTGATATATCCATGTTTCTAATCTGTGGTTACACAGAAAACATCAATTCAGCATTTCTACAAACTCAGAGAACTTAGCCAGTGTTTTTCCCCTTACAATGTAAAATATTTGTGTGTTAAACAAAGCAGTAATTTCCCATCCTTTCCAAATGATGCTTAGCAGCAGCAAGGGAGGCAGACACGGCTTCTGGTTTTGAGAGATGGTGTGCAGCTCTGAAGGGTTTGATGAGGGACAGGGCTCTGTTCAGCCTCTCCTTAGCAGCCTGGAACACTTCTTGCCAAGGTCCACCCCAGTACGAAAGAGCTCACTAGACCCGGTCTGTCTGGCATTCACCATTTGGGAGAGGAATGTGGTGTCTCATCTTCCAAAGGAACGAGGCTTCTGTTCTTCTAACACATTTGAAATTCAGCCATTTTTCTTCCTCTCCCTCCGTATTCAGAGACCAGGAAAACACAAGGAGCCTGGGTACATTCCCACCTAGCCTTTCACCTCCCACTCACCCTCACTAAGCCGCTGGCACCCTATTGCTTCATCGCCCTCCTCCCCCATGTCTGGTCTGTACCTGTGTCTGTGTGTTCTTCTTCACTGCAATTATCTGCTGTAGTGAGAGTCACACACCTTGTTCATTTCTGGAGCTAGTGGACTGTCACCGCTGCAGATGTGCACGCAGCAGCACACTGCCTCTGTGGAAAGGGGGTTGACATTGACCTGCTGTACTGAGGACTCGAGACGTGAGTGGTACAGCGCTTTTATGAGCTAATGGAAGCACAGAAGAGGAAAATGTCAGAATCCATTTGGCTACATTTTGGGAAATGGTTGCTAAATGAGTGGTGCCTAGAACTGGTGTGTTTTTAACTCTTCCATGTGAGTTCTAAAGTGGAGCAAGTCATTAATACGGAAGGAGTGTTTCTTCTACTTCCCAGTCTCCTGCTATGCTGAATCGGAGTACTGTGATGTGTTGATTGATTATAGCCGTTAAGCCTAGTGCTAATCAGTTTCATCAGTTACTCTCATTCACACACGTGCACCTTTGATTTCTCTTCCACACGGGATGATGTGGGTTGTCATTGACTAATGAACAGCAGAATTGATTTCGGCATGAGACAAACGGAATGCCGACACCAATCCTGAAAGGCATTAATCTTTAATAATTCACATCTGCATGTTTATAAATGGTATAACCGGGGATTGTTAGTGTTGACATTCTCCCTTCCAAACAGAAAGTGACACCAGGATTTGTACTTGCAAACTGCTTTAAATGCACATTGCAGAATGCCAGGGTGTGACCTTGTGAAGGCTGCCAGTGCAGTGCTGCATGGGGGCGTCTGTTGCACTCTGGATGCTGCTGCTTCAGGTGTGTCCCGTGACAGGCCCGTCAGCCCGGCCACCCACGGCCTCCCTTCCTTCCTTTATCACCACTTGCCTCATTCATTCCACAAAGCAGACTGTGGACATGTTTCTAGGAACATAGGGAAATGCACTGGGCCTGCACACGGAGAGTATGGGAAAAACATGAAGTTCATAAATAAGTGTGCTCTTGGTCCGGGGAACATTTGGACAGCTAACCATTCGGACTAGAGTTCAGATCCCCAGACACAGATATGGGGGATCTGGAAGTCCCTGCCTCAATCAATAAAGCAGGCACATTATAATTATTTTGTTACATTATTATTGGTGATCTTTTACTATGCCTAGTAAATAGAAAATTTTACCAGAGACATTTATGTATGTAAAAAATCTAGTTAATATATAAGGTTCAGTGTCCTCTTCAGTCTCAAACATCTGCTAGAGTTTTTAGAGTGTATCCCCTAAAGGATAAGGGGACTGTTGTCTGGGACATTCGAGATGATGGCATGTGGTGTTAAGTGTTGTGGGGGACCACTAGAGGGTGAGCAGATGGGAGTGCCATGGACCAGCTGAGGCTCTAAGGGATCCTTCTGGCTAAGGGCAGCGTCAGGTCCACAACAGGATCTTAAGGGTGGTCGCAGTGAGCATGCAGGGGTGTGTGGAGGAGGAGGAGGAGGAGGAGATGACGACTCGGGGATGAAGAAATTAGAGAGCAGTGTCCATGCTTAGAAGAGGAAGGGGCGTGGAGGTGGAAGGGAAGCATTTGGGCTGACTGTTTCCTGTGACCCTCGTTAGTAATTCTTCCTAACCATTCAGAGGGAGGTTTTGTTTTGGTTGATTTGTTTATTTTAGCCGAGTTAGATGTGAAAGTCTGACTACCAGGGCTGCATTTCAGTGCAGATGTTAGCGAGAACTGTGGGTTTGAAGCTAGAGGCGCCTAGCCTTCTGAGCATCCCAGGGGCAGCGGAGGCATGGATGGCTGGTCCCACCCTCACGTAGGAGGTGGTGGCTCTGGCCACCCAGAACAGAGCCTCCGGTCAGCCCCAGTGTGCTGTCCTCACTGTCCCTCAGGAGGTCGCCATCGCTTGTGTCTAGGTGACTGTTAGTTACTCGTCACTGAGAACCATCCAGGCAGTCTTTGTATTTGCCAGGTTTGCGTTTGTTTCCCGACCTTTCTAGAGCTAGGTTATGAACTGTGTTGGTAGTACAGCCACAGTGCAGAAATACAGGAGGAGTTATAGTCTCAGGCCTGAATTCACTGGTGCTTCACAGTCATCACCTTGAATCCATTACACACACACACACACACACACACACACACACACACACGATTATGACAATTAAGTTCTTTTGAGTTTTTTTTAAGACAAAAATGTGTCATTTAGAGGGCTCCACCTCAGTCCTCAGCATATTGCTCTGTCTAGTCCCCTCCTCTCCTTTGTTTTTCCCTTAGAGACAGTCGTGGAACAGATTTTCATTTCTGTAGTATTATGACTCCGGGCAAGCCCTTTGCCCACACAGCTGAGTTAAACTATCCTGTGCTTACTCTGGTACCTGGTATTATCCATCCTATCTCTCAAGATCCAACTGAGTCCTTTTCTTGTTAAGTGCCGCTTCCCTTTACATCAAGGGTAGAGAACCGTGCCTGGCCAGGAGAGGGCGCCCAGTAGATGTTGACCAAATGTAAGCATGCCAATTCTGAAAGGGGGAAAGAAAAAGAAAAAGAAAAAGGAGTCTGAGAAAAGACAACTCTGGGGTTATTCCAGAGCTAGCTTTCCTCCTGAGCTGCGGCTTGGTGGGTTGCCTCTCACTGACCTTTCTCTCCCCTCCTCAGAGAGACTCAAAGGGGATAGATCAGTCTGTTACCGTCGTGCTTAAGAACAGCACCTAAAACCATAGTTCTCAACTTGTAGATATAAGCAAAGCCTTTGAGTCTGAAAGCCTCTGCCTGATTCTGAGCCTTCATAGAGCTGCATTAGTGTTTGTAGTAAAATGGTAGCTGGTGACTGAACCCCTGTCTCGACAGCAGGTAATTAGTATGCTCTAGATATTTGGAAAAGTGTGCTTGATAACTACCTAGCTAAAATCTAAAGTAAGCCTGGTGCGTGCATGAAGCAGGGGCTCAGAATGTGGCTCCTCCCCTCTGTGTCCTATTGGTCTCTGCCATGCAACCTCCAGTTGTCCCTCATATCAGAGGCTCCAGGTAACCTGCACACAACTCAGAGTTCAGAAGAGCTGTGTGCTCAAGAATACAATGCCTGTTCCACACCTACCTGTGCTAGGTGGAACTGGACTGAGCCAGCTCAGCACCCGTAGAACCAACACACACACACACACACACACACACACACACACACACACCCTGAACTGAGCTTGCTCTGCCCCCACAGAATTCCCCTCACTGGACTGTACTGGTTCAGGGTTTAGCTGCACACTGCCCTAGGTTTCACTGTGCATCCTTCTCTTCAAAAGCCATTAATTGAAGCACTGCATGCATATATGTGACACTGAATGAAGACCTCACTCAGATGTCATTACATTTAAATGTGAGCAGTGGTAGTAGGTAGACCCCACAGGTCTTGGAGATTTTGGCCTTGCTGTTGAATTTCCCAAAGCAGTACAGTGTTTTTGCTTTTACTTTTCAAAGAGGTTCTGGAGCTGGGAATGTAGGTTGGTGTCTTCCTGGAAGGAGTAAGCCCTGGGTTCAGTTTCTAGCACCACACAAGCAAAGCGTGAGAGCTTGAAGACCCAGCCCCTGGGATTAAGCCTCAGCTCCATGGGAAGGTGAAGGCCAGCCAGGACCACATGAGACCCTGCACAAAGGGAAAGAAATAGTATAGTCACCTCAGCATCCCATAACCATTAAGTTTGTATCCATAGCACCCATGTCACAACCCAAATTTGGTGGCACACATCTGTGATTCCTGCTGAGAAGGCAGAGACCAGCGGAGCCCTGCAGCTAGCTGACCAGCCAACTTAGCCCCATCAGTGTGTTTGACTTCAGTGAGAGACCCTGTCTACAGTAATAAGTGGGAAAAGACCAAGTCAGCCTCTAGTCTGCACATGCACACACATACACATGCACACACATACACATGCACACACATGCACATGCACACACATACACATGCGCACACATACACATGCGCACATACCACAAAATTGGCCTGTTAATCAGGCAATATAGTTTAAAGTCAAAGGTGCAGAAGTTTTAAGTTTTACCAAAAGAATAAACTGCTAGAGTAGTTTCAAATGCAATAAATTTTTAAAACTTTCAGAAACCAGGTTATTTTCACATATAAATTGATTCATCATATATTTAACAGACATTAATTCTATATTTAGTAGAATATAAACTAGTTTTTAATAATAATATGTGTATGCATGCAGAGGACCTGTGCAGCACATTTGTGGGGGTCAGAGGATAACGTATGAAGTCTCTTCTTGCTGTACCCACTCAGGCCACCAGGCTCACATGGCAAGTGCCATCTTGTCCACCCAGATACCAGTGTTTAAATGTTGGTTTCTGAGCTGAAAATCTAGTGCTCTTAAACAGTACAGCTTTTCCTGCCACCTGTCGCATGCATCCAGGAGGAGTGTCACCATCCTAATGACTGGGCGTTGTGTTAAGGCGTGGCCTCTCGTGCCTGCAGGGCCCCCAGGCCTCCTCCTACAGTGTATGGGCTTTAAGCTGAACGTACTGCAGAGGGCAAGCCCAGCACTCCCACAGGGCATCTTCATAGCTGCTCATGTTTACGAGTAGAGTTGTCAAACGTGTCGGAACCCAGGCTGAGGGTGTGACAAGGAAGGGGGAATCGAGCACAACTCTGATTCAAGAAAGAGGGGGCCTGGCCCTACAGCCCTGCCTTTGTCCTGCAGGAGAGAGCATGGGGAAGAGAGGAGCAGGCGGCACTCAACCAATCTTTCCCCGGGGGTCCAGGTAGACAAATTGGCGACCCCATTCACAGCTTTTTTTCCCCTTGTCCCCTTTGTATCATAAGAACTGCTAATCGGATCCATGCTGCTGTGGCGGTGGTTAGTTATTAGCAGAATAAAGGCAGATTTCTTCAAAAGAACGGGTGGGGGAAATGACTATACAAAATTGCAAGGTTGTTCGAATCTTAAATGCACAGCAGTCGATTTTCCCCCTTATTCTGAATTACACGATGAATACAAGTCTTTCATCTGTCACTATAACCGCTTCTTCACAAGGCAGCCAAATATTAAGCTTCTCAAACAAAAAGAAAGAAATCTTAGGAAGAGGAAAAATATTGAAGAGGAATAAGAATGGGTAAGAGAAGGGGGAAATTAGGTTTTGTTTCATTAATTTGTCCTGGTGAGAGAAATACAAACTGCCTGCTCTATGTGCCCCCCCCCCCGCCCTGCCCCATCTTACAGAAAGCAGGGACGTGAGCAGAGTTAGCGCATGGTACACTTCTGTGTGTCATGGCTGGGGTTGTGTGTGAGTCAGATTCGGAACCTACTACCTCTTAAGTAGACATCAGAATGCTGTCATCCTGGGAGAGAGAGCTGCATTATGTCGTGGTTCCCACCGCTGCCACCAATGCACTTTTTTTCATGCAGTCATACCACAGGCCTGAAAGCTGTCGCAAAGGATGTGTCCTGATAGAATGCTGCCACAGGCACCACAGGCTCTGTGGTGTAGACCTTACCCAGTTGGATGCATTGCTCAACACCCAGACTGACTCCCCAATACCCCCCACACACACCACCTCTTGTTGAAGCCATCACACTGGGTGTGAGCTGAGGAAGCCTATAGCCCTGCCTCCTCACTTGCCTTGTCTTCAGTGGCTACCTTTTGCTTTCAGGACACAATTTTTATTCTTTCACCACTTAGCAAGAGGAAGGCGCACAGGGACGGAGCAGAGCTGGCATGCAAGTGAGCCACACTGCTTCACACAGTAGGGTCAGAGGGCTGACTGAAACCTGGCCTCAGGAGGCACAGAGGCTGTGTCTAGGACAGACTACAGGAGATAGTTCAGTGCTTGATGACCTGCTGAAGAAAAGTGTTCTCAGACCCTCAGACTCTGTCTTTAGGCAGAGCCCGATCTGACCTAAGCAGTAAAGCCTACAGCCTGTGCTTGGCCTGCTAGTCTCCGATTGTATTCACCTTGCACCTTGCAAGACCCCTGTCATTTCTATGCCTCAAAATCTCCATAGGAAACTGTCTACACTGCAGGGCTCTCGTGGGCATCAGATGACTCATGTGGCAGATGAAGTGTACTTTAACAAGTTAAAGAGGCTGCAAGGATAGCTCAGTGGGTGGAGGCAACCCACACTGCACAGGCACAGAACCGACTCCTGCAAGCTGTGCTCTGATATCCAGGCACACAAGATACATGCATGGATGGATGGATGGATGGATGGATGGATGGATGGATGGATGGATGATGGTAATAAGAAAAATTCGGTTTTGAGTCTAGAGGGCCAGCTGAATAATGGTGTATTGGTAATCACAAGTTTGTTTTTAATTGAGAAAACTAACACTGCAAATCAAAGTGCAGGTGTTCCTGGGTCTTTGGTGGGAGACTGGGTTCATGGAGTGAGTATGCAGCACACTCGGCTGCTGCACATGACCCTCCAGCTCTCCCCTCCCCTCACTGTTATGTCTGCATGTGTATGTGTGCATCCACGCATAGGGAGGGAGGGAGAGAGTGTCCAGAGGAAGGTTTGTAAGTCTTAGGGTAAACTTGGAGTCATTAGGTTAGAATGTCTAAACATTTAAACAAAGCACCCACATAATAAACCTCAGGTACTCGGAATGATGTTCTACAGGGAAATCAAAAGATCACTTTTTCAGTAAATCTGGAGAATATTAAATCACAATCACTGGGCAGTTTTGTTGGCTCCATATCTCAGTGACCATAAGCTACTTAGTGACAAAGACTTGAATTCTGGGCTGGTGAGGCAGCTCAGTGGGTGAAGGCAACAGCTGCTAAGGCCGCCGGCCTGAGTTGATCATTGGGGCCTGCACTGTAGAAGCAGAGAGTTCTACAAGTTGTCCTTTGACTTCCATACATGAGTCATGGGGTGAGGGTGGGGATGTGCGCACACACACTCTCACACATACACACTCACACACATACACACATTCACTCTTATACATACACAAATTCACAGACACTCTCACATACAAATACATATTCACTTATAAATGATCACTCACACTCTGACACATACGCTCACACACACACACACACACTCATTTACACATGTACACATATACACTCACACTCTGACACGTAAAGTGTCTGGAGAGTTGTTTTCCAGAGGGGCTGTATCCAGCTCTTGATCTTATCTACTGTAGTGATAGAGAGAGGCAGGAGCCCTAGGAAGTTTTGCCAGCAGCAGCGTTACCGAGGCAGCCTGCTCACTGTGTTTCTCTTCCGTCCTTCCAGCAGCACTGTCAGTATAATCTATGATATCATAGCTCATCCATATAGTTTTTTATTTTCTATTTTGTTTGATCTAAGAGCCAGGAACATAATTTAGCTCTTAGACCTGCACATGCTATAATTGCTGAGGAGGGTGGTGACTCTGCCCCAGGCTTGATTTAGTAGAGGCCTAAAGCCAAGCTATTGTGTGATTTCTCCTGGAAAAAAAAAGAGCAAGTGTGGATTAACGAGAGAGGCCACCACCAACAGACCAAAGAAATGTGTCCGCCAAGTGTAGTTTAGTGAGCTAGAGAGCGTATTCAGGTTACTTGGGAGCATGTACGTCAACCTATAGGTGACTCCCAGGCAGCCACACCCCTGAACCGCTCACTCCAGCACGGGCTCAGGAAGGCTGAATCTTCTGGAGCCTTGTATACAGCTTGCCAGTGACTCCATGGGACAGCGCGCCCCCCCCCCACACACACACACACACTCACGCACCCTGAAATCCTTTCTGTTTCTATAACCATGGGAAGGGAGGGGCCTTGTAAATCTGAGGACCTCTGGAGTCAGGGAGGCACATTAGCTTTCCGAGACCTGTTTATGCAAGCCTTGGTGTTGAACATGGGAGTGTGTATCAGGTTCTCTGTCACTGCGGCTCTCGCTAAGCACTACCTCATGATTCCTGGCCTGCATGTTTTCTTATAGAATTATCTACAAGGGGCCAGTGCCTGTGAGATGATTCCAGGGCATTCCACAGTGTTGTAAATAAAATTCTATTTTTACCATTTCATGTATCATCAGTGGCTGCTTTTAAACTACTCACAATCACTGAGTTAAGTAGTTATGGCAGGGAACATATGGTCTCAAAGCCTAAAATATTTACTATCTGCCAGTTTATTAAAAAGAAAAAAGAAAGTTGTCTAATTCTGATTAGAATAACAAGATAAAATTTCATGATTACTGTTAACTCATAAAAAAATCTAATTAGCTATTAGTCCAAGTTTGCTTTCTAGAATAAGCAGTCATTTATTCGTTTGTCAACAAATATATATCGAATGCTTACTGAATATGTCTGGTTCTAGAGATGGAGCAAAAAGTGAAGCACATGTGGGATTCACACTTTAATGAGACATGTCATGTAATAAACACAGAAGGAAATTGAAAATATGTCAATCCCAGTGTCCTTCCATGGGAAATGTGCAGTTCTGGCGCGTCAGGGCCAGCCACCCCACAGCTCGCTGTTACACATGCTGAGCTCTGTCTTAGTTGCTTTTCCTGCTTTTGGGACAAAACAGTTCACAAAAGCAATGTGCTGGGGCCCACAGTCTGGGTGTGCTCCGTCCTGGCTGGGAAGGCACAGTGGCGGGAGCAGGAGCCAGGAAGCAGAGAGGCGAATGGTTGGCTCTCCAGCCCTGAAGCCCAGTCCCCTGAATAGTGCCACCCACTTAGTGTGGGTCTTCCCATTTCCTGGGTGTGGTTATACTTGGTATTACCTCCCAAGGCATTGTTATTTAGGACACAAATGAAGCAAGGATGACCACTTCTGTTAATACCAATAATGTATCAAAGATAGCAGCCGTACAAGTTAGACAAGAAAAGTCATAAAAACAAGTGTGAAAAAATATAGCTGTTCCCCGTGCAGGTTATGGTAAGATGGTGTCTCATCCCCTAGGACTGGAGCAAGCAGGCACCGTGAGTAGGAGAGAGGGGCTGCGTGCACATTTTTAACTTTCACTCTCTAAACTACAGAATCATCCCCCAAAGTGCTGCCAAAATGCTACACAGAGCACCTAAAATGGAATAGCAACACTAATAAATTGTTTTATATATAATGTAAAATAGCTTAATTGATTTTAGATACAAATTTGAATTTCTTACTGTTGGAGAAGTTATAAGTAAGAAGCCTTAAGTGTGTTCTCGCTTGGGACTGGAATTGGAGATCCTTATGTAAACTTGTCTTTAGACATGTAAATACCAACATGTAAGTCCATGTAATCCATGGGTTAGGATCTGCCTCTGTCCACTGGGAGAGCTGGAGACATTAGTATACCGGCAACAGTGAGCCACCCTGACACCCGCAGCTAAATCTCAAAGCACTCCAGGAACAAGAACCAGGACTTCTAATCATGAGATGATCCTATAGCCTCTGGTCATTCTAAAAATAAGGACTTACTCAATAAAAAGAGGAAGGCCTGTCAGTAGAACACAGGATGCAACTGGAAGGAGTTTCCACTGACCAGAACTGATGTGGCTTGAACTAACTGATAACTTTGGTGTATTTTTACCCACGCAAAGCAAGCATCTAGGGATTTTCTACTGTTCCATGACAGATTGCCCCAGACTTAGCAAATAAATATAGGCATGGTATTTTGGCCAGAAGTCCAGCCTTGGCTTAATTGAGTCCCTTGCTTAGGGGCTCACAAGACTAGGTGTTCTGTCTGTGTTCTCATCTAGAAGCCCAAGTAGGGGAGAATGTATCCAGTTTCTTTCAGATCATAGCAGAAATCACTTTGTTTTGGTTGTGGAAATGGTAGCTTTCCATGACTATGAAAACTCCAACATGAAATAATAGGAGAAAACATTGGAGTTGAACCTGAATTTGGGGAGTTTAGACCATGTTAAGGCGCCTGCTGCTTTGGACCTAAGTCAGGTATTAACATCCTAATGGGGGCATGCCTGTAGTGGGAGTGAAGGAAGCAGAGACTGGATTCCCCAAAGTCACTGGTCTGTTGATGACTCAGTGAGCACGTGAGAGACTGCCTCAGGGTGTAGGGGGAGAGCAGTCAAGGAAGGCACCTGTGTCTACCTGTCTTACACACACATGCCAACTTTACAGATCACTTAATAAATAGTGAAGCCCTCAAGTTCTGAAACATTCCTTCTCGTTCCTTAAGTCAGTTCACTCCCTCAGCTGAGTCTGCCATCACAGCCAGGCACATACAGAGACATCTCCTTTTTGGTCCTGTCCAAGTCCACTGCAGAATGTAACATACCACTGATTCATTCCCTTTTGCTACCTAAGGCAACTCTGCAGAAGGAGCAGTCAGTCACCTTGCTTGCAGTGTTCCTTAGAGGCAAGGTATGGGGACCACACAAGGATGTAGCTTTCCTCAGTGGAAATCCATTAACACACATGGCCGTCAAAGGGGGAGTTGTAAAGGCCCCATTAGTAGCCACCCTCATGGTAAACCTCACAGGCAGGACTTTCTAATAGATGCTGACATTAGCAGGAGAAAGTCATGGGACTTGGATCAACCTCAAGGGAGATGAGTACCCCAAAAGTGAACACCAGCCAGATCATGTAATCAACATGAACACCAGAAATGGGATGCGGGGGTGTTCCAGCCCATGATAGGATGAACAGAGAAGGATATGCTAGTTCCCACGCATGTCCTCTTTCTCAGCAATAAAATGGGCTATCCAGATCAGACTGGGGAACATTGTAACTCATTAGTACTCTTCCAGCATGTCAAGATTATAGGGCATCAGGAAAGACTGGGGGTCTTAGGAAGGCTGTAGGACACGAAGGGGACAAAAGCTAAAAGCAATGTGGGACGAGCCTACAAACAGGACATGTACTGAGAAACCATGAGTATGCTGCAGTTATGTAACAAACCTCCATTCGAGGAGGCACAGGACCAGTGGTTTTGCAGCCTCTCTCGAGTTCTTCATGAGCAAAGTAGAAATGGCGGTTGTTCCCTGCCGGGCTACTCTAGATTGGTACACCCTTACACAGAAATGTTTACACGGCTGTTAACAAGTGACTAGTGGGGTTCCTTCTTATTCACCACCGGGCTGGCCAGCGTATTTTTGCATTCTGCTTATATCATTACAGACACAGATGAGGGTAAACCATGGGGCTTAACAAAGGAGACACCCTCTTGGTTTGAATTATGGTTAACATTGAATTACGGAGGTTAGAGTTCCCCCTATGGTTGACTCCTTTACTTTATGTGGCCATGTCCTCCTTTGAAATGATTACCAAACTCTGAAAGGTTTGATTTAAAATCAGCATATATAAACCCCACAGAATTTAAGGCATTTACCTAATTAATTCCATCAAAAGATTCTGGGTTTCCTCCTGTGGACTGTGGATGCAGTGAGTTCTCCTGTGTTACATGTCACACATATGTTTTCTGGCTCATCTGGCTCATTATGCCTATGTGCTCACAGGATGTTATGCCTCAGTAATTACAGTTACATAAGAGTTACGGAACTGGATAAGAGAGAGAGCATGAAGGAAAGTGGGGGAGAAGGGTAACTTGCATTTACTTTTCTTCAACCTTAAACAGCTGTCTGTTTTGGTGACAGGGGCATCATGCTTTGCCTTGCACCAGTCAGCCCACGGCAGTGCTTGACCGTGCCAATGCTTTGTGCAGGGTGGGACGGGTCTCTCGTAGCCTGTTCATTCTTGCTTGGTGCATTAGATGGGAGAGCAGTGCCTCGGGCTGCCTGCACAGTGGAGGCCATGCTGCCCTGTGTTGACATAGCAGTGCTGTTGGTTTTCTCTGTGTGGGTGTAGGAGTTCAGCCTGTCGTGAAGAAGCAAGCCAGCATTATGATGTAAGCACTTACTGTCTCGGGGCAGCTCGTTCCCCGGTGTCTTAGTCAGGGTTTCTATTCCTGCATAAGCATCATGACCAAGAAGCAGGTTGGGGAGGAAAGGGTTTATTCAGCTTACACTTCCATACTGCTGTTGATCACCAAAGGATGCAGAACTGGAACTCAAGCAGGTCAGAGAGCAGGAGCTGATGCAGAAGCCATGGAAGGATGTTCTTTACTGGCTTGCCTCCGCTGGCTTGATCAGTCCACTCTTTTATAGAACCCAAGACTACCAGCCCAGAGATGGCACCACCCATAAGGGGCCCTCCCCTCTTGATCACTAATTGAGAAAATGCCTTACAGCTGGATCTCATGGAGGCATTTCCTCAACTGAAGCTCCTTTCTCTGTGATAACTCCAGCTGTGTCAAGTTGACACAAAACTATCCGGTGACACTTTAAGAGTCAGGGTTTGGCTGCAGAGGGCTTTAAATTTCTAAATGGAGATTGGGGCCATGGGGCATTTCGTTTCATAGGAAACATGTAACCCACAGTGGCTTCAAGGCAGTTTTCGTAGATCTATAGCCATGTCATTGACAAGTGTTTGCCCTTGAAGTTGTTTTAGACCAGAATGTTAAGTGTTTGTACTGTAGAGTTAATTCTTTGGTATTAATATTAGGCTACTACAGATGCCCAAGATGAAGCCCGCTGGAGTGTGCTGTGCTTTGCCAGGCCTCTGTGCTAGTTGTGAGCACATGTAGGGGCTCTTCCTTGTTCACAGTGTCCCCTGAGTGTGACAGATGAACACTCAGAAATATAAACCAAAACTGGGGTGCCTAACCACCAACTCCCCCCCCCCACCCTGCTCCCAGCCATGCCTTCCCAGCTGTCGCCTGCCAACCGTGGTGGAGTCATCTGTGCCTTTTGCTGTCCTGTGCAGCTCCCATGAGCATGTGACTCCACACTGAGGGATGTAAGGGAGCTGTGTGTATTTGAGGTGTCTCTCTTACATTCATTGTAACCAAGGGGAAGGTAGAGCATGAAGTAGCAGTGCCCTCACCATGCTGCGAGTGCTTGGGCCTTGAGGGAGGGTGGTGTGAAATCCAGTACTTTTTAATTCCTCCATGCCTTTAGCCTTAGAAATGTGTCTGAACCTCTGGGCCCAGAAGTGACTTAATACTGCCAGGTATCCTGGATGATTCTTAATTTCAGAAGTATGCTTCAAGCCTCCACATGTTTCATGTCTCTTTTATCGATAAAATAAGTGTCTTTTCCCTTATTTTGTATTCTTAGATTACGAGTTATTATATATTCTTCATGCTAAAGGAAGTATTCAAGGAATGAAAATATATGATTATCATCTCAAGAAATTTACATTGTATGTGAAAATTGAGTAAACATTAAACAACTGGGAATTAAATAGATGCTATTGCTGTATCAGCAACAAACATCAGGAATTGCAGCATAGCTCCCTCTCTTCTGTGCTAATGTACCTTACGCTTCGTGCTGCTTAGTGGAGGCCTTCTGAGTTTAGGCTGAACTCTGCTTATTTGAAATTGATGTTGTTATATTGATTAGATATGAATGAATGAATGAACGGGTGAGTGCCACCAGCCCTTTTTCATTTCTGTCCAGTAGGTATGAGTTCAGAGTCGAGAGGCTAAGCTCTGCTGGCCAGTCTTGGTTTGCAGCTGTGGTGAAGGGTGTGTGGGCTGCAGCCATTGGTTGCCAGCTCCGTGAGCTTGATAGCCCATTCAGCTGCGGGTTTGCTTTTTGGTTTTGGTTTTGGTTTTGGTTTGTTCTAAAAGCAGGTCTTTTGGTAAATATCTTTATTTTATCTTCATTTTACAGGGAAGAATAAAACATACTTTTTAGCTCTCTAATCTGCACCTTCTGTGATCATAAAGTGAGCTGTAAGTGCTTGGTTCTTGTGGTTACAGTATTAATTCAGAGCACATACCCTCCCTTTTCCCATGTTCTACAGGCAGCCAGATGCCTCCACAACCACCTGGAAGCCAGTCAGAATCCAGTTCCCATCCTGCCTTGAGCCAGTCACCAATGCCACAGGAAAGAGGTGAGTCTCAGGACACACACATCCCTCCCACTCTAGAAAGGTTACATGAGGTTGCTCACTCACATGGCTCTCCATAGTTTTTAAAGACAGTGTTTCCTTCCAAAGGAATACAAGTTTACATGTAGCAGCAATTATGAAGAGGATCCTTTCTTGTAGATTGGGTGACATTCCTGTGGTACTTACCAGCAAATTTTGAGCACATAACAAAATCTTGTATAAAGTCGTTAGGTCTTCAGACTGGAGTCACCCTGAGAGACCACATAGTTTGATCCCTGAAGGAGGCTGTAGAGTTCATGTTGATTCCTCACTAGAGGCTCCATGGTGTCCAGGTCAGAAAAGGAGCATGTGTTTGCCTGGTGCTTTCAAGCAGATGTCTTCCCACACACTCAAGCTCTCCATGGGTTGACTTGGTACTGACTGTCACTCCATGGTGTTGGCAATGCCTGGTGTCCCCTAGGCTCATCCCTCAGTCCTTTTGTCCTGGGTAGGATAGTACACTTGATGCTGGGGCAGGTGTAGGGGACAGTGGTTTTTAACCTAGCTCTGGACTAGAGAGGATCTACACTGCTGGAGCAGGGGTCATTCTCACCTAGTTAGTTTGGACCCGAGTGCTGTGCTGTGGCTCTCTTGGTTCTGTGCCTGTCCTGTCCGGTGTATGGACCAGATGCATTCCTTTCTCCATGCTGGTGGGCTTGGAGGCAGAAGCACATGGGTGCTGGGGTTCCTGAGTGTTCCTGGGAGGTCTCCTGGGATGGTTGTGAAACTTAGAGTGTGAGAGTCGTGTGCACATTGTGAGTCCCATTTCTGCCTAGATTGCTATGGCAAGGTTAGAGTGGCACACTGGCACTGCTGGCAAGCTCCCAGCTTTTGCCAGTGCTGGGGGGTGTGAAGGGGTTGTGGCTTCTTAGTCCTGGCTTGTGTCTTGGGTCTGTAGTTAGGCCAGTAAGGCATATGTAAGAGGAAACTTTCAGGCACTCAGCCCAGGCTGAGTGCTAGCAAGTCACAGACAGACATCTCTTGTTTGGAGGTCCTAAAATGCTAAGTACAGCATACTGACAGGAGCCCTCATAGCCCCCAAATAGCATTCCTCAACCCTTAAAACTGGGAAAATTAAACCGGGTGTGGTGGCACACGCCTTTAATCCCAGCACTCGGGAGGCAGAGGCAGGTGGATTTCCGAGTTCAGGCCAGCCTGGTCTACAGAGTACCAGCACAGCCAAGGCTACACAGAGAAACCCTGTCTCGAAAACACCAAAAAATAAAAAATAAAACTGGGAAAATTAGAAACACGAGTATGAAAACCTGGTATACCTGTGAGAACCTAGGTAAATGAGTTTGTGAGGCAGACTCTGCGCACCCCTTGCTTAGTCATTACTGTGTCTCACACTCTTTCCTGTTCCCTTTAGTGTTGCGGGCAATACACTGAATATGTGGTGGTCGCAGTGGCTAGAACAACCATTTCCTTCAAATAGCAAATTAATAATTAATACCGTAAGTTGCTAGATCTAAAAGATTTTTATGAGCATAATCCCTAACCCTCCTCTGAATGCTTCCATAAAAGCAAACCTTCCATTTTTTTTAAAGTAACTATTAAGTTAAATAACAGGCTGACGTGTATGAGTCAATTTTCCTTTAAAACTGGGTGAAGGGTTGGGGCTGGTGAGATGGCTCAGCGGGTAAGAACACCCAACTGCTCTTCCAAAGGTGCAGAGTTCAAGTCCCAGGAACCACATGGTGGCTCACAACCATCCGTAATGGGATCTGATTCCCTCTTCTGGAGTGTCTGAAGACAGCTACAGTGTACTTACATATAATGAATAAATAAATCTTTAAAAAAAAAAAAAAACTGGGTGAAGGGGATATAAAAATGTAAGTTTAAAAGTAAGTAAGTTTATTATGTTAAAATTCAAGAAGTGGTTGCTCCTAGTAATAGTTGATATAATGCTAATTAGGGCCTTGTGTTGTCACCTGTTGTTGAGTACCAGACTGTACACATGTGGAGGGGGGCCTTTAGAAAATGCCTGATTGTTCCCTCGTGTATGCCGAAGTGAGTTACAGCCACAGTGCCTTTACAGTGACAGCTGCCCTCTGGTTTAGTAAGAGCAGAGCAGAGTGCCGCTCCCCAGCGGCTCCGGGTGGAAGAACTGGGTGCTTGCCTTCCTTCCACATTTGTTGTAGTGATTTGAAGGTGACGTACTAAGATGTCACACTCCCCTTCCATACACGCTCATATCAAAGACTATACAACACTTGCATATAGGCTCATAAAAGGGTGTTGTGTCTCCTCCTCTATGGAGGACAGTATTTGGAGCCCTTCTTCAAGTCCCCATGATACAAGAGGAATGGTACCAGTGTCCTGGAGCCAACTTCCTCCAGGCTCAAGATGCCTAATTCTTTTTAACTTTTGTACTGACATTATTCCTTCTGCTTGGCCCTGTGTTCTTCATTATCTTCGTAAGCAAATGCCCTATTCAGGAGAGGGTCACAAATATCAGAGTCCCATGGACTGAACAACTCTGGTATCTCCAGGCTGTATGGTGCCGGATACCCTGAGGGGTGAGTTCCTAAGCTCTGCAGCCTTCACGCCCCTCTCACACCTGGTGGCTCTGTTGAAGAGCATCGTCATGAAGTCCTTTCCCCACGTTGTGCTTGCATGCAACGAACCACGACTCATTGTGGCTTTGTGTTTTTCTGCTACAGAAGGAAGGTAGCTTAATGTACACACAGATGTGGCAACACAGGTTATAAAAGGAGAGAAACTCTTTAATATTGTTTGAACTTGTCATTCTTGTCTATACCAAGGTTCTCAACATGTGGGTCTTGACTTTGGGGGTCAAACGACCCTTTCACAGGAATCGAATATCAATTATTTGTATTATGATTAATAACGGTTACAAAATTACAATTATAAAATAACAATGAAAATAATTTTATAACATGAGGAACTGCGTTACAGGGCTGCAGCATTGGGAAGCTTGAGAGCCACTGTGGTCTGGTGTTCTCTCTACGGTCTCACCTATTTCCAACATAAAGCTCTGCCTGATCCTTCGCCACTGAAAGTTTTACTAGCTCAGTCATTTTTTTTTTTTTTAAAGAAGTCAAATCTTGAGTTTGATATTCTGTAATAATATGTATTTGTCAGGTGTTGTCGACGTGACAAAGATCTGATAAAGTAATGTGACAGATGGAAAGTGAGTGTGGGCTTGGGGCTTCACCTGGCTCCACTGGCTGGGGCCTGAGGTAAGGCAGAGCACCACAGAGAAGATGCCACAATGGAGCAGTCACTCACCTGACAGCGGGGAAGCAGGGACAAGGTCAGGGCAAGATACTCTCTCACAGGCAGGCTTCAGGAACGATCTTCCTCCAAGCAAGCCCTACTCCTGCCTAGCTTCCATCACCTCCCAAGGCCAGCATCTAACTGTGGGTCTGTCAGTGATAAGTTAACTCCGAGCCTTCCTGATCCAGGTGTTTAGTCTGTGATTGAATGTACCACCTTTGGCGCCAAGACCTCAACACAATTGGTTTTCTTTGCGGGGAACATGCCATACATAAACTATAACCTAACACATTTGTTACTGGTTCTTGTTTTAAGTCAGATCTCCCTGTAGAACTCATGTGACCGCGTGCAGCATCGCAGTCGTCTCAGCAGAAAGCAAACAGGAATAGAAAGCTGTTGCAGAGGGCTCTTGCTTTCTAAAGAACATTTTTAAAAGGCGGATTCATGTGAGGCTTGTTTCTCAGGAGCGCTTGGACAGAATATGGGATAGTCATCTGATACATAAGTACTAACACTGGGGTGATTGCATTTTTAACCCCTAACACACGTTAAGCCTAATGAAGCTAGCAAATGCCCTTCTGCTTTATTGGATTAGCAAGTAGGCGAAAACATTGAAGGAAGCCTTATTTATTTGGACAGATGTAGAGAGGTCAGAATTAATTTTTTTCCAAGCCTTTTAATTGAATTCCCTTTTAATTTTCGCAGTGGTATCTAGTTAAATATTCATGTTGGTGCTGGTGGCTTTCTGAAGGACTACACTAGAACGGGATTCATAAAACCAACAAGGCTTGTTTAACCCTTTTCATCTAGTGTGCCAGCAGGGACTTCCTGAGTATAATCCCACAGTATTTGAATAATTAGAAGGTAGTAATGAGGATTTAATTAGTCCTTGAGATAGGTTAGAGCAGAACCCCTAAGAACTTTCCCTCTTGGACATGGATCGCAGGCAGAATTGATGGTGCCGCTGGCTGTGATGTGCTAGAAAATGTATTCTGTGGCTGGAGGCAGTCCTTTGGCACCGTTGTGTGAGCATCAGATCAACATGGGAGGCGTCCTGGGTGAAGTCTTCCAGAAGCGTTGTACAGCGGCCCCAGCCTTCACTCTCTGTGCCGACCTACATAGAGATCTGTTCTCTTCTCCACGTTGAGAAAAGGATGCCATCGCAGCATGAGGGCCAACCATCCCCTAAGTGAGGACCACTCCTGCTGCAACAGAGACCAAGAGCAGCCGAGTCAGATCCATCCAACCAAGAGAAAGCAGTGACAAAGTTTGTGTTCCCGTAACTTCCAAGTTACACAAAAGCAACATCATAGGGTGTATGGCCATTGTCAACAAAATCACACACACAAAAGGAACTTGTCCCTGGATTCTCAGTAACTGTATTTTATAAATAAAATAGCCTGGGACCCAGGAAAGCATGTAACAGGACAGGTGTATGACCTGAGATGCTTTTGTGGAGAGTTAGAGAGTCAGAACCTTGGTGGTTACTGTTGGCCCTTTAGTGCTTAGGTGTGGGCTGTTGATTCTTGTTGTTGTTGTTTTCTCTTGTTTATATTTTTCGCGTATAGGTACGTTGCTTGCATGTGTACCTGTTCACACTAACCTGGTCTTAGAGACTCTGTATACTGGCTCTGTGAGCTGCCGAGACCCTGCCTGGCTCTCATTAATTTTAGGTCCACATCACTGATCCATGTTTAACTTCAGAGTCAGTGCTTGCCAGGTATGAGGTAAATGGAGAGGCCCCTGCATGGTGGACCCTCTCCCCCGTAGGTTGAGTGCCATAACTGCGGTCAGCCATCCTCTTGGATCCCCACAGGTGGGTAACGTTGGAGCATCACCATCTATAGCTCCACTGGAGGTCAGGACTGTGGCTGTCTCCACCTTGCCGTTGTCCAGGGCTTCAGCCTCCATGTGCAGAGTCCCCTTTTTATCTGCAGATACTGAGGAATCAGAAGATCTGGGTTTAGTTACAGCTTTTACATTTAATGACTTTATGACCTTGGGTGTTTGGTGAAATACTTCTTATACATAAAATGAAGCTCATAATGTCCTTTGAACGCCCTGCACATAGAGAAGACCTTGTATCTCAACGAATATGATGGGCATCATGAGAAGGGCTGAGACCCACAGAGAGCCTTGTTTGTGTCTTTGGGGTATGATCAGGAACATTCAGGATGCTGTGGCCATAGCAATACACTCACCCCTTGGCCCTCAACTTCGACAGCAACTTTTGCAGTAGACATTTGCATAGAGAAAGGCTGGCTGCTTTGCACCCATCTACCATGAGGTAATCAGCTGAGCCTTCCCTGGCTCCGATTTACCCGGTGATAGATGAAGTCCGTTGGGATGTAAGTCAGCAGCTGAGGGGGTGTGGTGGGCAGGGACAGCCTGGAGGCTGTCCTGAGGCCCATGTGTGGAGCTCTGCAGTAGCAGGGAAGGGAGCCATTCTGCTGGTTACCCTAATGGCACAGCTGGCACAGCACAGGGGCCAGGGGAAAGCCTTGAGCGGGTCATTAGCTTCCGGCTTCCTCGGAGCAGTTCATGTTGTGAAGAAAAGTAAGCAGGCAAGGAAACACTGATATATTAAAATGTAACAAGGATGTTCCTTACCATCTACTTTCCTCTCCAGATGGGAATGTAACACCTGTTTGTGGAGAGAAATGGCCCTGTCTGCTTTTCTAGTTGAGACACTATGCTGCAGGCGTGTGACCCCCCACGTCACACATGTGGTGTGACATCTTCTATTGAAGTGGCTTGCAGGAACAAGGCAGTGATCCTGAGTCTTTTTAGCAGATGCCAGCATGAAAATAGCTTGTCCGAGTACAAAGGAAGAACGTGCTTTGGTTTTGGTGGCTTCGGGAGCCGTCTGTGCCCTGACTCGTGCCCCTGGAGCTTGCCTCGCAGCTCTCTTCCTGTAGAACACACCGTGATTTAGGCTCGGCTTTCATGCCTGACCCCTTTTCTCCAACAAGGTTTGCAGAATTTGTCCCACGAATAGGACAGAGACAGTCAAGGGCCAAGCCCCTGGTTAAAATTCCTTCCAGTTCAACTTTGGAAAGTCCCTGTCTTTCCCTTCGTTATTCTTTTCACTTTCAGTTTCCAAGTCTTTTTAGGACTGGAGAGAGATCCCTAGTGTACAGTTCTTTCAATTAGCCCATCACTGACTGCCTAACACCGCCAGGGTGGACTGGAGCCGCCTGTGTCTTTCCCACTGCGCGCGTGCGCGCACACACGTGCACTCGTATTTTGCAGACCCTTCAGAGGTCAGCTGTGTCCGTGTCTTCCTCCTGCCCACGGCCCAGGCTCGTGCGCCATCTGGAAACTGCTATAATGGCTGCACGACCTCGGTGCTTTAACCATGCTTTAGTTCACTAAGGGTTGATGTTTTCTTACATTGCTCTTTCACAAATTCAAGAATCTTATTTATCATTTCCTTAAGTGAGGGGGGAAATGTCCAGTAAACAGATATAGGAGCGGAGGAAACACGGCTGTCCTTGGTCTTCTCCTCCAGGCGTCCTAACGGCGTTAACCCATTCCAGTAATGGTTGTCACGCTCCTGGTGCTTGTGGGCCTGGGGTTAGCACAAGTGCAGTCTGTGCTCCTTACCCGAGCATCTATTCAGGCTCTTGGCAGGAGTTCCTCAGTCTCAGCCTCCCCTCCACCGTTCACCCCTTCTGAACACTTGAGCTGGTGAGAGCTGGGGCCTCTGGCCTGACACTGGCAGGCTTAGCTGGTCTAACCCACAGACTGTGGCCTGCCAGTTATTTCTAGAACCAGCCATTTGGAAGGGGGTTGTTTTTCTGGATAGTGATGTCAATAAGGCAACCCACCCCTAAGCTCTGGCTGACTGAAAGGGAGCTTGGCCACATGCAACCAAGGCACGGGCTCGGACTCCAGGCTCGTTGTGCTTGCCTGGGGGAAGTAACCATTGCCTGCCGGGACTCACACTCGCTAGTCAGTAGCTTGTAGTGGAACCTGGTGAATGTGGAGGTAGATGCTGGGCTATATAGAAGTACCTGAATGAGAGCAGCCTTCTCTTTCTGCGCCTCTAGCGTGTGCATGCATCAGCTCCACCTCTCATTTCCTCATGTTGTCAGCATGGCAGCAGGCTAACTGCTCTCTGGTAACTCCACATTCTGGCTTGGGATTTGTGACCAGAACCTACAGTCTTTATGACTGCAGGCGCAGTGGAGATTTTCAGGGGCACCTGGCAGATATCTAAATGGAGTAAATAGCCCTGAATCCTGCCCTGCTTGCTCCAACCCCACACCAGATAACTGCCTGAACAGATACGGAAAGGTTTAAAGTGTCAGGTGCTCGAAGTCATGTCAGCATGCAGGCAGCCCCAGCACAGGGGCTGTGCATGCTGCTAGGAAGCGTGCAAAGCTCAGTTTGCTGCAAGACCAAGCATGGTGGCAGGGAGAGCATGACACCATGCTCCATGACAGTGACAGTACCGGGCAGAGGCCACCGCAGAGTGGAGTGTGTCTGTCTCATTGGACTCCCCTGGTGTGCTTCCCTTCCCATCTGACTACAGCTTGCACATGATAGTAATGAAGCCTTTTGGGGACATAGAGGGCACATGAATAAATAAAATGTGCACATGCTCCCAAGCATACATCAGTGAGGGTATTCAGTGTCTCCTATAGCTATGTGCTGTGTGTTTTAGCCCCATGAGTAGCACAGGAACTTCTGCAAGCTGCTGTCCTCAGGATGCTTGAAACTTCAGTGAGCTATTGATGAGGCTGTCACCACAGAAATGGTGCTCAGAGCATGGCTAGCATTGTTACCTCTGGGGACAGCACCTTTCCTAGAACATGAGACCTGTTCCCCAGGACTTCGCCAGGTGACGATGCACAGATATTCGTGAGTCTCACAAGCTTCCAGCGCCTGAGAGATGGCTGCTGGGGGAGCAGAGTAGGGTCTTAGGTGCAGTGTTGTGTGTGCCAGGTTTTCAGGCCTAGTCACTTCTGTCTGTAGAGCAATCAACAGTGAGCTAGCAAATAGTCTGTGAACTAACACTGGTGACGTCCGCAAGTTAAGTTCCGGAGGCAGAGTGTGCCTGAAGACGCCGGCCACTTGCACATCCAAGGTTCTCGTTCACAGAAGAAAGCCAGCAAGGGGCAGGCATGGTTGTGAAACTGCGGCTTAGAAAGAAATAAGATGGGAAAAAGGCCCTGTGTTTTCCCCTGGAATTGTGGTCTCTTGTTGAGGTTCAGGAGCTGGGAGAGTTCAACTAACCAAGTAAAAGCTCACTGGCGACATCAGCGGCCGGTGGAGGATGCTGAATGCAGGCTGATCAGCTTTGCCCTCGGGTCCAGTGGGCGTCAGCAGGACTGTGAGGAGACTCTGCAGGTCCTGTCGCAGCTGCCCTGCTCTCTCACTGTGTCATGTTACCTGTCCCATCCTGAGTTGTCTGCGTGTCTCTTCCACCAGAGACATACAGTATCCTTCAGCGTGGATACTATATGACCCACTTATCTTCCTAGCACCCCGGACCTTGCCCAGAATCCAGCACTTAATAAAGTCATTGTTAGCTGAGATACACTACTTTTAATTATATTACATAAAATTAATGAGGCAGGGGAGATAGGTGGCCAGTGGTTCAGGCACTTGCTGTGCAAGCATGAGGACCTAAGTTTGGATCCCCAGGACCCCCATATTACCTGGTGAGTATGGTGGCCTGTCTGTACTTCCAACCTTTGAATTCAGAAACAGGGAATCCCAGAGAATGCTGGCCAGTGAGGGTAGCCATATTGGCGACCCCCAAGTTTGACTGAGCGGCTTGTATCAATGACTAAGGTGGGAAAGCAATCAGGCTCAGGCCTCCGTACATCCCATGCCCATATGTACATAGCTCATGCTTGGACACGTGTACATTAAAGTGGCCTTGACGGTTCATCAATTTTCCCTGTGAGGTTTTTATTTTCTATTCAGTCAAATGTCTGAAAGCAGAAGGGTCTCATCTTTTCCTTTTTAAAAATGATCTTTTTCTCCACAGTTGGTGAAGGCTAGAGTGGCATGCAGGGAGAGTCCTGCACCATTGTCAGGAACGAAGCCACCAGCTTGCTGTTTAAGTTTGGCACTCACAGGAGTTCGTTGGCTCACTATAAGGCAATGCTGGTGCCTTGTTCAGCATCCGTAGGGATCTTCCATACAGAATCGTACTTTCACATACTCTTTGCTTACTTGGCTCAGAGGATCTGGTAACCCAGGGAGGGAAGGGTCCCCCAGCGCCCCTCTCCTTACAGCAGCTCGTGGAGGCGGATCAGAAGGTGTGCATCTCTCCTGGCCTGCTCAGAGAAAATCAGTGTTGCTCAGATTTCTCCTTCCTAAAGCTCATGATGTTCATGTCAGAAATCCATCTATCATCATTTGCAATGTGAGAAAGCAGGTATTTGTGAGACATAGATGTGGTACAGGACCAGGAGGGGAGGCAGTGCGTCTGTGTGTGCATTTGTATGTGCATTTGCATGTGTATAAATTACAGAAAGTCTATCTTCATGCAGTTTATAAGAAGCATTGTTTTATATAATACAAGTAATTACCTAATCTAGTGCTTTGCCCCATGTTTGAACTTTTTCCTGCTAGATACTTGGTTGAGGCATGTGAGTCTTTCCCACATACAGAGTGACTCAGTGTGGAGGCAATTCAGCGCCTATTCTCTACGCTTCCCTTGCTAGAAAGTTTGGCTTCCAGCTAGCGACACTTCACACCTTGTGCAAGCGCAGCTGCAGTCTCTCGGCTGCCAGGTTCTCTCTTCTCCAGCTGCTACAAGCAGCCTTCCATAATAACATGCTAAAAGCAGAATACAGGCAAATAAATATTAGCACCATAAATAGCCAGGAACAGTTTGATTGAATTTTGATTTTTTTTTTAATTTTTATTTTATTTTTTTACTTTTTGGGGGGCATGAAAAAATAATGCCCATTTTCTTCAATAAAATTTTAAAGTGATAACAAAAACAAAGTCTGAGTCCAAAGAAATATTCATGGAAACTATGGACATACTGAATCTACCACCAGCCCACCCTCACCCTACAGGAGAAAAGATGTCTGACTAGAATGATGGCTAACCAGAAGCTGGCCAGTGGTGGCGCACGTCTTTAATCCCAGCACCCAGGAGGCAGAGGCAGGCAGATCTCTGAGTATGAGGCCAGCCTGGTCTACAGAGCGAGTTCCAGGTCAACCTGGGCTACACAGAAAACCCTGTCTCAACAAATTGAGGTGGGGGGCATGCTGCTCCACTGTCAAGCTGCAGCCTGTTAAGGTGAGGAGAGCAGAGGTTAGGAATCTGATCGGCATCTACACAGCTGACCTGGACGCCAGGACTGACCCTGAGCCATGCTGCTCTGGCCCAGAGCTCCTTCCAGCTAATCCTGACCCCTTGGGGACAGACAAGTTGCCATCAGCAGGCTTTGTTGGGAGCTTACGCTGCTAGGGTGTTTATGATGGTATATTTTTCACTCACAGCACTCCTGTGAGGCAAATAAAACTGTCCCCACTTCACAAATGAGGAAACAAAAATAAACATGTGTGTGTTGTTTCTGCAGTTAGACCGAGGAGAGACTCCTTTCCAAGCAGCTTCTGTCTCGCTTTTCACCAATGTTTTTGCAAGATTAACTGTTTAAAAATAACTGTTTAAAAATTGGACGTCTTAGGAACTAGGAGTGTAGCTCAGTGGTAGTAGGTCCTGGGTCCCCATTCCCCACACTGCCAAAGAGAAACAACTAGAACATTCAGTAGGATTCCTGCTGATGTGTAACAGTGAGTCTAAGATAGACATTGCTGTACCGGCCTCCAGCTGACTTATAACTTCAACACCACTCCCCTTTAGATCTTCCCTTGTGATGCATAGTGCAGAATTCTGTCACTTTGCTGGTGTGGCAGTAATCTGGCCAGCAAAGCAAGAGTCTAACTTTCTGCAGACTGCAGAGAAGGCTGTAAGCCCTTGTCTGATGACGATCACTGCTGTCTGTAGGACGGATACTGGTCAGGAAACAGTAACAGATGTATATACAGAAGGATGGTAGAACCAAACTCCACGGAGCCTTTGAACAGGGCGAAAACTTAATAAAGAGAAAACAGGGTAGATAATACAAGAGAGAGAGAGAGAGAGAGAGAGAGAGAGAGAGAGAGAGAGAGAACACACTGAAGAAATGACCACCATAGGCCAGAGACCATTGGCAAGCAGAACAAGTGGGTTGCTTTCCAGGACGTACCCTTCCCAAACCCCTTGGGATGTGTGCACCTAAGTGCCCAGGTGATGCAGATTCTACATACAAAATAAAGCAACTGTAAACTGTATCTGAATGCATGGACCATCCAGGAGTCAAAGGGCTTTGGTGTTTGTGAGCCAGGAACTCTTATATTTCAGAGCACCTTCCCATGCTGGCTCTGTTGAGCCTTACAGGAATCTTCATTTTACGAGGAGACAACTGTGGCCTGGGAGAGGTTACATAAAGTCACAAGTTACAGTGAACATGTATTGTATTCGTTAAACACCTGACTCTCCAACTAGATTCTGAGCTGCTAACAGCACAGCCCTGGAACAAGACCTTCTGCCCCACCCCACCCCAGCCCCCAGCCCAGTACAGCCAGTTAGTGATTGCTGAGTCAAGTCAGGGAAGTGATGGGGACACAGGGAAAGGAAAAGGGGTGAGTCCTACAGAAACAAGGAAGCAAGATTTTGAGAAGTTCTGCTGGGCTGCACTGTAGCTCGGTGATAGAGTGCTTGTCCCATTCTGCATGCGGCCATAGGGAAGAAAAGGAGCTCCTTAGAATGTGAACACTTTAAAGGGCTACAGAGAAATCGGCATTCTGATCCGAATGTCTACATGAAAGGTAGAGGCCGCACCCCATAGAGCTTTGTCTCCAAGTTAACAGGGTTTTAATAATGCTGTTCCTGTCCCCAGGATTTATGTTTTGCCCTCAGCCTCCTTTTAAATAAAGCCTTTGTACAAATTTTATTTACTATACAGTGCAAATGGTCATTTGGATTCGTTTGAATAGAACTTTCAACTGACATCTTTATCTTTAGGGATTGAGTAAGTGCCCAGAAACGAAGTGACTTGCTGAGGCGAGACTTCTCGGAGCCTTTGTGATCAACTTCCAGCCACAGGACACGGCAGGGACATATCAGTGGCAGGGACTGCAGGGGGTGGTGGGGCAGCAGTGCCACCTTCACAGTTGAGGGACAGTCAAAATGCTAAAGGGGCTGTCATTGTCGCACTGACCAGCCAAGAGGGAAGCCATTGCACACAGTCTTCATGGTACTGAGCGCCATTTTTATTAACCAGGACTCTAAAAACCTGGAGAATTCCCCAGTAGAGCTCGGATACTGTGTAGCGCCGTGTAACGTCTGAAGATGCAATCAAGTCCACTGTCCCTGATTTCACTTTAGTGTCCATAGGCACAAGCCATGTTAAAAGATCTCATCTGTCCTCAGTAAACCGTGGTGTCTGTTTCCTGGTGCCTTGCTCTCCACGTTACACTGCCTTCACACAGCTCTGCCTTTCCAAGCATGTGCAGAGGTGCAGCTGAGGCCCTGCGCAGACGCACCTGCTCCTGCCCAGCCAGCGCCTCCACTGAGAAGCACGAGCATTCTCACCCACGCGCCTGCTATTGAGACTTGTCTATGGCTCCCTTTCTCAGTGCCACTTTGAACACATCTGTTGGCCTAAGTGACTCAAGTGGATGTTTCTAACGTTGCATTTCTGAATAACTTAAATACATGTTTCCTTGGCACATTTAAAAACAATTATTTATCAAGTCTCTGCTGTGTTATACTCCACAAAGTCTGGAGTGTCTATGCAGATACTCAAAATTCGGTTTGGGTTGGGTGTAGTGCTGCCTCTGCCCATCCCTGCATGTGGAAACCCACGAAGTGCAGGCTGTGCAGGGAGATCCCACCTATTTAGGGAAACTCTCGAGAAAGGATCTGGGTGCAGGCTGTGTGCCATCCACTTCTGTAAGACACTTAGGCTGAAGCACTGAGTGAGACGTGGTCTTTGCTTTTTGTGAGCTTCTTAGTGAGTAAGAGAAGGAATATGCAAGCTAAAAATAGTCGTGAGGTGGAGAAATGGCTCCGCGATGCCTTCGTCTGAGCATGAAGGATGCCGGGATGCCAGAGCACACGGAGAAGCCAGGTAGATGTGGCAGCTGGATTCCTGGGGCAAGCTGGCAAGCCGAGCAAGCTGGAACTGCCAAGAGATTCTGCCTCAGTAGATAAAAAGGAAGACAGATACCCAACGTCAGCTTCAGCCCTTCACATGCATGTGCAGACAGGTACACCACACACGTGAACACGCATACCCATGCCACATACACATCTACAAACAACAACAATAATAACGCCACCCATTCGGCTATGAGAAGTACTGTGAGGGCTTCTGAGGGAGATGCAGCAAATCGGATTCTACCCGAGGTTGGGCAGCCAGGAAAAGCAATAAAAGCACTGAGCACATGGAGAGACATCTAAGGAGTAGGGACAGGATAGCGTCAGGCTTGGTTGAAGGTCAGTGTTTGATACCATCTTCTGGGAAGGACAGGGAGGCCAGTGGAGGACACTGTGGAGGAAGAAGGGACACTGTGGTAAAGGGTCGGTGTGAGAGGCCACCAGCGGTGCATGTGTTGTAGGCCTGGGTGCAGTGGAAAACTGCCAGGGGCTTTATGCAAGTGGGGGCTTTGCTCTGATACCTTCTCTTCAGTCCTGAAAGTTAACTCTTGCAGCTTTGTAGCAAAGAATAAGTCAGTGGAAGGGGATTGTGGGTAGTTAGACCATAGCTGGGAGTGGGCTCTGCAGAGACAGGACGGAAGAGAGGAGCCCTTCAAGGAGTATGGCAATCATCAAGGCAGGCCGATGTGTGTGACAGAGAGGATGAAGGGAACGTCTGACAGAAGCTTCCAGGCCTGTAATGGCATCCATCACACAAACGGTGGGAAATGCGACTGGCAGAGCAGATTCAAGGGTACAGAGCACAGACGGCCTGGGATACCTCAGGGGCACTGTGAGTTGGCTCCTCGCAAGACCTCAAGCTGCTTAGCAGTCCAGGTGAACAGCTGTCCGAGGAGAGCAAGGAGAGCCGAGGGTGTGAGGGAAGAGGGCTGCGTGCCATAGACCTATAGTCCACAGAGAAGGCGCAAATCCAGCCCAAGCCAACATGAGTGCAGGCTACCCCACTGTAACTGTTGGATCTGCAGGGCATCTACCATGGTGGCCTCATGCTGACCGTGAAGTTCCTTTGATCAAGGCCACTGACTATTGGTGTTCCAGAAACTCAAGTGAGAGTTCAGGCTTCCGGCCGGGGTGTCCTCATGGTGCCCTCCCAGGCTCCACCCTTGCATTGAGTTGTCTTGGTATGTTTCTCTATGGGAATCCGGTGGCGCCATGCTTCTTCTCACCGTCTACCCCATACAACCCCAGGGGCACTGTGTACACAGAAGTGATAAGATGCCTGCCTTTGTGTTCCTTTGTTTCCCATGTAGGTTTTATGACAGGCACACAGAGAAACCCTCAGATGTCTCAGTACGGACCTCAGCAGACAGCACCATCCATGTCGCCTCACCCATCTCCTGGGGGCCAGATGCATCCTGGGATCAGTAACTTTCAGCAGAGTAACTCAAGTGGCACGTACGGCCCACAGATGAGCCAGTATGGACCCCAAGGTAACAAAGCAAGACATTCTCCAAAATGCATGGTGGGAGGGAGCTGGTGGGGTTTTCATAGTGCGCCTGCTCGCCGAGGTTTTAGTGGTATAAAATGCAGTATGATTTTGTTTGCTATGACGGATGAGGAGGTTAATGTGAACTTCATGATGGTTAGTGGTGAGTGCTTGCTCACATGTGAGTGGTATTCATTTAGGAGTAGACTGGGTACTGTGATGTAGCTCCGAATGCTGGTAGAGAAAGGCACAGCCAAGTACATCCCCGGAACGTCTCTAGCTTAAACTTCAGCCCAGTTTTACAGCCACCACACATACACACACAGAGACACACACACCTCACACAGACACACACACATACATACACTGATAGCCCCGCTAGGACCACAAGCTTCCTGCTCAGCAGCGTGTGTCCATTCCAGGATCTGGTCTCCCTCAGGTGCTACAGCACACACGCTGCCAGGACCGCAGGCCTAAGGCAGGAAGTGAGGAGGGAGTGGGAAAATATGCAGAGCCATACCCACACACACTGTTTCCATGGTACCCTCCTGGAAGTGTCAGGTACATGGAGAGCCCTGCTGTCAGGGCTTTATAACTGATAGATGTATTTTGAAGTCACTTTGGTAGTAAGATATCTAAATTAATCCTGCCTGCATTATATTGTATGTACTGAAATTAGACATTAATGGATCATTTGGGAAGTCTGATGTAACCTGTCACAGTTACTGGAAGTTCTCATATCTGAGAATGCCAGAACAGTCAGAGTTGAGACAAATGTCCAATTGGCTTTGACCTGCAGCCAGAGCTGGACCTACCCTCAGAAAGCCTGTGTCTTGGTGGGATCTATGTCTGTATAGCAAATAAGCTGAGTTTCCTAGAGGCTGGCCAGCCAGCCCTTGGGGATTTCTGAGGATCAGCAAGTGTCCTGGAGACCCTGGCTTTCTCAGGAGCTAGTCCTTCTCAGTCTGTGAGCAGTGTGTTGTTTGGAAGCTGTCTCTCTGAGGTCTTCTCAGAGCTATCGATGTGGCAGTTTCTTTACCTTATGTTGCTTTATTGTGCTTGCTTTTCCACTGTTTCTGTTGCTAGGAGAACTCTTAGGCTACTCAGTAACCCTTTCCAAATGGCTCCTTCCTTTGTTCATTGGCATGTTGGCAAGATGGTCAGAGACTTAGGGTTTGGCATGACTGAACTTGTAGCATGTCATGAAGTCTTCCATGCTAATACTGCAAGCCTAGGAGTGGCGAGCAGCAGTTTGTAGCTGAGCTTAGTGGGCTCCAAGCCAGGCCACTGTGGGATCCCACATGCCTACCCCCCTACCAGACCTGCGTGGGCTCTTCACAACAACCAAAGCAGGGCTCCTTAGCTGTTGTGGAAAGATGCTTGGACAAGTATTTGTAAATTATGTAGGTACAGAATTGTGGGTCTTTCCTGAGACGTAATTGGACAAGGCTGAGCCCTGCTCTCAGAACCTGCTCTCATTTGGGCTTCATGCAGGACCTGCAGGCTTCACATGTGAGCTTGGTGCTTGTGATGGTTCTTTGGATCCTCTGAGAAGCTCTATGTGCACAAGCCGCAAGCTCTGTTATAGGAGCTGAGATCAGGGAAGGACACTGCGGAGGAATGGATGGTAGTATTACTATTACTATTACTATTACTATTACTATTACTATTACTATTACTATTACTTTGTTTTTAGTAAATCCTGTATTTTCTCCAAATCATTGCATTGGACAATCCTTCCTTTAAGAGCACTGAGTCAGGCAAATGCTCATACAAACTGCTGTGTGTCTTAGAAATCCTGAGCTCTTCCTGTGACTTCCTTCTCCCCAGAAGATCATTGTTATGTAAGTTGCTTCCTGGTCCGGGGCCTTTTCCGTAACATCAATGGGGTGTATCTTCAAGAAGGCTCACCATTGTGGGTTTACTGGAACAAGCAGATAGCAGGGACCTTCTGAAGCAAGGCTGGTGTTCCCACACCCAGTGTGTGCTCCTGTGTAAGGAAGGAAGGGCCTCTGCCTGGCCTCTCCAGCTCAAGCCCGCTGACCTTGTCTTCCTGTGGGGCATCAACACCACCATTCCTCCCAGAGCAGTGGCACTAGGGAGCTTAAAACCAATGTTCAGGCTCTGCCCATGTTCAAATCCCAGGTGCCTGTCTTGTCTCGGCAAACACTTAAGGATATGAAATGACATAGGCCATGTTGAAGCAGGGAATGCCCTGCCTGTGTGTTCCTCCTTGGAATGCCTGTTGAGCAGAGACCCCAGCACCACCACCATGAGGGATTTCTCCCCTCTTTTACATTATCAGTAAAGCAGTTGGCTAGTGTCTTCTTTTCAAAGGTTATAGTAAGGAAGACATGGATCTGAAAGACAGGCCCTCCGTCTCATCCCTCAGTCTGTTAACACAGTGACTTTTACCTGGGGTTGATTTAAGGCATCTGGGGGAAGATGTTTTATAGCTTCTTTGGTGGACCCCACTTCAGTGTCAGATGAAGCACTTACAAAACTGATTAGCCCAGGAAGCTGGGACCAGATGTGGTGGCTCATGCTTATAATCCCAGCACGCAGGAGGCAGAGGCAGGAGAATCTTAATTTGAGGCCAGCCTAAGCTACAGATCAAGATACTGTCTGGGAGAAAAACAAAAAAAGAAGAGCAAAGCAATACTTACTGTACACACCATGGAATATGGGGCTGTGTGCTGGCCAGGGGAGCAGACAGCCTTTGCTTGCTTCTTTAAGGGAGAGACCAAGCACAGCCCAGGTGCACACTTCCTCTTGATGCAGTGGCTGTTCTGGCTGAGCCAGTCATCACTCTGCAGGTGAGAAAACCAGATGTGGACAGGTTGACCCATGTGCTCTCGGTACCCACGGGCAGGACCAGGCTTCAAGCCCAAGGTGAGGGATTGCAGAGGCTGCTCTGGCCAGAAGCTTCCGCCTCCTCTGGGGCTGCAGTTAGGTTCCCTCCCCTGTGCACACGGACAGCAAGCGTCAGGAGACGAGAGACTGATGCTTGCCTGCAAGAATAGCATCTTGGAGCTTTAGGAATGGAGAAGTATCAGAAATACTCAGGAACCTGCCAAGCATGTTGATTCACAGCTGCAATCCCAGTGCTCGGTAGCTGAGGCAGGAGGATTGCTGCAAGTTTCTCAGCCCCAGGCTACAAAGTGAATCTCCAACTCAAAAAAAAAAAAAAAGTCAATTAAAATTTAAAATTCACAATGAAGAAAAAATATGAAGGAGATTAGGAAGATCATTCCTGTGAGGTACAGGAGAAACTGGGTGTTAGAAATATATTGCAGTGCTATAAAGTTGAATTATTAAGTATACAAATAAGATGAAACAAAGTTAAATGTGTAAAAGTGTTTAATTACAGCATATTTTATGAACTAGCACTTTGCTCCCTTCAAGCAAACACGTGTAATAACTACCCTTGCAAAGTGTTTACAAGGAGAGAGGCCTCAGGGACTCACTTCTGCAAATAGAAGGGAATTTTGTAATTAACATTAATTATTAATGATGAATTTGGGCAAAAGAGGGCAGAAATCTGTGTGATCTTCATAGCCTTTTACTTTGCTTGTCTTCCCTAGAAAAGCATCCTGCATTGGCCATCCTCAAATGTTGTTTGTTTGCTGTTTTTCAAAACAAGGTTCCTCTGTGTAGCCCTGACTGTCCTAGAACTCACTCTGTAGACCAGGCTGGCCCAAAACTCACAGAGATCTGCCTGCCTCTGCCTCCCAAGTGTAGGTATTAAACTCCTGAGCCACCACTGCACTGCTCTCAAATATTTTTTAACAGCTGTCCCTTACTGGCAGGACCAAAGGTCTAGCCTCGGTTTGCCAGGACCGAGTAATTCTGAGTCTGGATTTGCAACAGTTGCCACTCAGGTAAGTACATCTGGAGTCCGCAGTCCGCAGGCACAGGCTGCCGCTGGTCCTGTAGTTTTATACTTTTGTCAGTCGGTCTAAGGAGTTTAATCTCCAGTTACTTTGAAGAGCTATCTTCAGAAAGGTTTAAGGCTTTCTTTAAGGTAACGAGACCCCCTCTGAGCCTTGAATTTTCCTTCTTTTCTCACAAATCCAGCCAAAGCAAATTTCAGAAGATATTCAGCGGGAGTGTCCGCTGCTCTAAGACTGTGAATTGCATGGTAATTTTACAACTATTTCAGTTCCAGGGAGGTGAGGTGTAAATGTCAGAAACTGTCAGCCGGCTAGCCATTTGAGAGTCCCACATGGGCGCCCAGTGTCACCGTGACCCAGGGCTTCCAGCTCCATTCTTAAAAGTCCCATCTCTGGCTGAAGACTCATTCTGCCCTCCCAGAGAAGGGGTGCGCCTCGTCCCCCAACTCTGCAGGAGACTGCCAGTAGCCTGGTTTGTCTTCCAGAGGCCCTGTCTTCATACCCCGTCTTCATTTCCTCTCGAAACAGCTGGTAATATGCTCGTTGCACTAATCTTTGACATTCCTCCCTCAGTCTACCCATGTTGTTTTCAATTAAAGGAATGTCTGATCCTCAGTCTTAATTATACTAAGGAGAAATCTGAAGTGGATCGTTGCATTGCCGATGGAACCGAGTCATATTTGGATGCTCGAATTTAGCTTGCATATTATAGAACTTAAGCATGAATGTTTTCCTAGACTTGGTCATCATCATGATTTGATCAAATTCTCTAAACTGGGAATTTGCAGTGCAGATTAACTTAAAATGAAAACTATATAAGGCAACTCTACATTTGACTTCCCTGAGGCTCCTGGCCTTCCTCTAAGGGAAGCCAGCAGAGCTGAACTCCACTCCACAGGTTTCTAAGAATGTTCCCCCAGTCGCCTTTCAGGAGGACGTAGTAAGCGTCCAGTGGTGTAGGTCACGTTGCCTCTTGCCTGCCTTCAGCAGGTCCCTCCTGCTGCATCCCATCTTCCTTGTGCCTGGTGCGGCCCCTCTGGACACAAGGACACAAAGCTCCTGCAGCATGTGGTACATGAGAGTCTGACTCTGAGAATCCTTGTTTCTTGTGCAGGAAAATGGCGCTTTATACAAGGTGGGCTGTAGCGTGCGGTAGTAGTCTTTACCTACACACATACATACATGTCACAGCCTTCTGTTACATCGCCCCTCAGGAGTGCAGTTGGGCCTGTACATCAGGTAGGCGCGTAATGCTGTGCTGGCTGGACTCTTCACTGATTCAGAACCCATAGCAGAGATTTTGGTCTGCTTCAAGAACTCACAGTGCCTTGTAGCAGTCACTACTACAAACGTTGCCCCCAGCAGCTGCCCTCCAGCGGTGACCAACCATTCATCACCTCGTCCATAGTTGAAGCAAAACGCAGATTTCCCCTCTGTGCCCCTCGCCGCTCTGTAGATGTCTCTGTTTCTTCTTCCTGGATCCCATCACCAGGTGCATGCTCTGTGTCCCTTCACTGGCCCACCGCGGCTCTCTCTGTTTACTATTGGATGCCCAGCAGCTGGCTCAGGGCCTGGCATCTAAGAGCCTCCAAAGAATAAGTTTTTGAATGACTGTTGCTAAGGAGAGGAATCCAGCCCTGGTGTGGCTGCCTGCCTTGTGGGAGTGGAGAGACGGTGTGGGGGGACCCCGAAGTGCCTAAGAGGCAAGTTGCATGCTGTGTCCAGTCTGTGGGACATGAAACTAAGGCTAACTCTTTGCCATTTCTTTCTTTATGTATTGAGCTTGCATTACTATGTAATTAGGTTGGGTTTTTTTGTTTGTTTTTGTTTTGAGAACTGTTAATTAATAACACATGCGGGGAGGGCGGACCTTCTTGAAGTTGAAAGTGATATTGTAGTAACAAGCAAAGTTCAGAATGAGTATAAGCTTTATAGTTTAAAGAAGTTTTAAATGTATATTGACGTGAGAAAAGCAAGCTGCCTTGGATACCAGTGCAAAGCCCACTCCAATAAACAGTAGGATTCCGTTAGATCAGTTGACTTTAATTGTCAACCTCCATTTTATATCCTCGTTATTGCTTGATCTATGACCCAAAGAGGATTGTGTGTAGATCCCAGTAGAAAGAAGAGTTTCCTGGTTTTGTTTTTGTTTTGGGTTTTTTTGTATCTATGTTGTTGTTGTTGTTGTTGTTGTTATAAATACAGAAAGGCTTTTACCAGAATAACACGTAAGAAAAATACTTAGTTATCTGTCATGAGCAAAGTGAAAATTAAAGCCACATGCATTTTGTCCCATGCCTGTTAGAATGGCCAGGACTTTTGAACAGTTGATAATATAAAGTCCTGGCTGTCATCAGTAACTGCCACGTAGTACCTAAGAGCTGTGTGCTCAGAGTGCATGGTGATTACCTGTGGAGGTAAAATCCTGCTTATGAAGCTTGCTCTTCCCTAGGATCTCCCAAAAGAAGCAAAACAAAAATACATCCACACGGAGCTCAGTTCACAACTGCCAAAAATACTGCTAGCAACAGTTCCAGTGGACCTGTGATCACAGCCATGAGCTGCTTAACCCTGTGGTGAATCTGGGGTGTGCTGCTGACTGACCACAGAAGGGAACTTCTGTTCATGATGACAAGCCCTGTGTCCTGATTGCTCTGGTGGCTGTGGGACTGGATTTGCTTGTTACATGTAGGGTTTATTTCAGTAGACAGGCTTCATGTAGGACTGCTACTGAAATGGGGACACAGAGCAAGGCAAATGCTTAGCCCTGGTCATAAATAGATGCGTGTGAGTAGGCCTGCTGCCCACAGAGGATGGAAGGCAGAGATACAGGCTGTGACTGTCAGGAGCTGATCCCGGGTCCTCTGCAGGAGCAGTAAGCTTCCCTAACCGTGCAGACATCTCCCCAGCCCTGTGGATAGTTTATAGCATGCCACTCATGAGGGTTGTATAACCCAAGGTCTGGGCTTTGAAGCATACTATCTTTTGTCATCCTCAGTGTAGAATAAAATGCATCCTTTGCCTGTGTAGCTCAGGCACAAGATCTCGTGAGAGGAGAAGCAGTGGCTTTAAGAACAGGAACTGGAAGTATTGATTGTGACTACCAAATCCCAACGTGCTTTAGTCAGATACAGAATTATCTGCAGCCCTCCTAAGATAATGGCGGTGACTTAAGTAGAGTGGCCGCTGCTTCCTCTGTCTGGTGCTTGAATGTAACTCCTGCTGGGTTGAAATCTGAATTCATTCATGACTGATTTTCCAAAGCTGGAGTGCCAAGATGAACCCACTTGAAAACGGTGGGCTCTCGGACTTGGCTGCAGGAGCCGTCCAGCTGAGGTGGGTTGGCCCGGCATCTGCTGCCTTCATTGTGCCTAATGCTGCATCCATCTGTTTTCTGTCAGAGCCAGTGCCAACAAATTACTAATCTATTAGAGAAACACGGAAAGAAGACGGCGCTTCTCGCTCCAGCGCTTCTCGCTCCTGCCGGTTCCTCTCGTATTTTGCTTGGCTTACACATTTGGATTCTGTTTGCTAGAAGATGAAGATGAGCTGTAGACTGTGTAGGGTAGGGGTGAAAGGTGGCACTGGGGTCCCGAGGCCCACGGCAGCAGGCTCTGTGCTGCAACCTTACCTGGTCCCCGTTAGCATCACACCTTCCTAGTGACAGTGCCACTGTGTGGGCAAGTTAAGTAACAGGTGAAGGTCCTGCTGCCAGGCAGCATCAGAAGCAGAGCCATCAACCGCTTCTAACGCGTGAGCTTAACCTGGGAAGCCGTGCGGAGCCTTCAGAAAGTGTGCTTATCCCGGCCCACAGGGTCAGAGAGGAGTGTCTTTAAAACTTTAAGGAAAAGAAAGAGGACTTCTAGTTCCCCAAACACTGACATGTGATTCTGAGACAGCCCAACTGGCTGAAGGAGATAGACTGAGGACACAGGGGCAGCATCAACACAGGCCCACACATGAGAGCCATGTGGCTGGTGCCACACTTGCCACATAGGCCAGAGTGCTTCCTGCCCAAGCTGGAGCCGTACTGCAAGCCAGCCCCACAGTCCATAAAGGAAGGAGAGTGTGGAGCAGGGCACAGGGCAGTCAGGAAGCTGGGCTTCCCCTCTGGGCTCATGGAGATCCAGCCTACAGCTGCTTTTTGGTCCCCACCCCACAACGAGTGAGACCCAGAGTAGATGAACTCAGCCAGTGTGTCTCTCTCCCACAGGAAGCAGAGCTCAGCAACAGAACATCCTCCTCTAGTCAAATGGCATTGAGAGTATATAGTACAGTTTGCAGTGTCCATGTCTATATGCTTGCTTTAAAGTAAGATTCAGTGTCATTTTCAAAATGAAAGATGGTCACTGGAGAAAAGAACTTCTGCCCACAAGTCATTTATAAAGGGTCAGGAAGGCATGAAGTAGCTTCCAAGTAACGTGTGGGTACGTGGACCCGTTAGTTAAGTGTGGGTACATGGACCTGTTAGTTGTGGGCACGTGGACCCATTAGTTAAGTGTGGGTACGTGGACCTGTTAGTTAAGTGTGGGCACGTGGACCTGTTAGTTAAGTGTGGACCCGTGGACCCGTTAGTTGAGTGTGGGTACATGGACCCGTTAGTTAAGTGTGGGTACATGTACTCGTTAGTTGAGTGTGGGTACGTGGACCCGTTAGTTAAGTGTGGGCACGTGGACCCGTTAGTTAAGTGCTTGCACTATAAATGAGTTTACATTTGTTTGGTAAAAATAAAGCTGAAAGGAAGCTGAGACACGATGCTGCAGGGGAGGGAGGGGAGGGGCGTTCCTGCTCGCAGGGAACATTTACTGCGCCAGCTTTCCTGAGCATCCAGGTAGGTGCTGCTTCTACAGAGGTGACTGTCTGCTCCCAGAGGACGGAGAGCTCAGAAGCCACTTCAGGACTTTCTGGAAGGAGTTTGAAATTGTGTACATTTTTGCATGTTTTAAGCCTTTTTAAAAACAGTATGTGCTTGATTATCTCTGCACACTCCAGCTTTGCGAAGGTGCTGTGTTCTGGTGAAAGGACCCGCTGTCAGCCTGACTCATATTGCAACCTTTATCCCCCTGTGTCCAGGCCCTCAGATTTTTATCTTTATTGAGGTCTTGGAGTCTGCCCTGCCTCTTTAGAATCCTCTCATGTCCACCTTCAGCCTTCATAATGACATTCTACTTAAAGACAATGCAGTGTTGAGCCAGTGTAACGGGTTATGGGCATGTCCCAGGACTGCTCTTTTCCAGGGGTCAGCAAATTATTTCCCTCCTTGTTTTGACCCTGTTGTAAATATACACTTAGCAGAACTGTGTGTCTCCATGTGGCTACCTTGGAGCTATAGGCTGTATTGGCAGAGCTGAATAGTTGGGAGTACACAGGCCCCTGAGGCTTAAAATATTTACTCTCTGGCCCTTGGCAGACACACTGTACCAGCCTGTGGTCTGCATGAACAGAGACCTCCACCTCATCCATAAATATCAGCCCATACTTCACAGACAGTTGAAGAAGAAAGCTCAGCCACCATGTACCCAGTGAGCTGAAAGTGTCTTACTTCCTCAGGCCAAGAGGTCATTCTGCTCTGCATAGATTTAAGAAAACTTTATTACTGGAAGACAGCATGTTTCCTTGGTTAAATACGTGGATTCTGCTTGCGTGAGCCTCAATCCTAACCTCCAAACTCAGGTTTTCTTCTTTTATAAACAGTGATTGGGGTTAGGGGGCTGGAGAGATGGCTCAGTGGTTAAGAGCACTGACTGATCTTCTAGAGGTCCTGAGTTCAATTCCCAGCAACCACATGGTGGCTCACAACCATCTGTAATGCCCTCTTCTGGTGTCTGAAGACAGCTACAGTGTGTACATATACATAAAATAAATAAATAATTCCTTAAAAGAAAAGTCATGTGTTTGGTCATTGGGGAATGGGAGTAACTCATGGGGTAGAGGACACTTTAACCACTTGTCTAGTGCGCGTTTCAGCTCAGCAGCTAACATGTGCTGTTATTATTGAAGTGGTACCATGCCTTCCTCTAATGTACATAGATATAATTTATACAGGAGCAGTCCGGAAGAGAGGGGAGGTCTAGCTGCTCTGACAGATGGAGGCCCTGCAGCTACCTCCCAGAGCCAGAGGCGGGAGGGGTGACAAGGGCTTGTGGCCTTCAGCTGGACCCCCCCACACACTTCTTCTGTGCCCTGTGCTCAGTGTCGGGCCGGTGCTTTGAAGAGGATTGGACCCAACATCAGAGGAGAACCGTGTTGGACCAGTGAAGATGCATGTGACACCTTCCTGTGAGATCAGGGAGGGTCAGTTACATGGCCCCGAGGGGCTCAGTGCATTGGCCCCACAGTCAGGTGGAGGTGGGTTGTGGCAGGGTGGTCTCAGTGGCCTGTAGGACGGACATACTTCTGGGTGAAGTGTAAGAGTGTATGGTGTCCAGGACATTGGTGACTTTTGGGCTGGGAACCTTCTCTTTGTTCCTCTCTTTTCCGCAGCATAGGCATCTACTCCAAGGCGTGACTGTTAAGAAATGCTCTACTACTTGCTTATGTTCAGAGCACCTTACTTTTTTATTTCTAGACAAAGCCTTACTATTGTAGCCAAGCTGTTCTTTAACTCTCCCAGTGGTCTAAGCAGGGTTAAACATGTGATCCTCCTGCCTTAGCTGCCCATGTAGCTGGGATGACTGGGCCAAGCTCCCAACCCACCTTGCTGCAGTGTGTTTGAAGCCTAGCCTTTCTATCCCAATGTTGTGGAGCCTGGGGGACTATCTGTGTTGAGGTGCCTTGGGAATGCGGCCAATGTCTTCAGGGGAAGGGGGCACAGCTAGAGACTAGCACCCGGGACGGGCCTATGGATGTGCAGAATATATTTGCAGGGAATGTTTTCATGAACATTTAAATAAAAAGCTTTAACTTCTCTTTGCTTTTTGTTTAGGCAACTACTCCAGAACCCCAACATATAGCGGGGTACCCAGTGCAAGCTACAGTGGCCCAGGGCCCGGTATGGGCATCAATGCCAACAACCAGATGCATGGACAAGGGCCAGCCCAGCCATGTGGTGCTATGCCCCTGGGACGAATGCCTTCAGCTGGGATGCAGAACAGACCATTTCCTGGAACCATGAGCAGCGTCACCCCCAGTTCTCCTGGCATGTCTCAACAGGGAGGGCCAGGAATGGGCCCACCAATGCCCACTGTGAACCGGAAGGCCCAGGAAGCTGCCGCGGCCGTGATGCAGGCTGCTGCAAACTCAGCACAAAGCAGGTATGCCTCTAACGTGACCGACACTGGCCCATCCTTTTTTCTAGTGTTCAAGGGCAGCAGTGCTTGGCTTTACATGTGAGGTGAGACCAGAGAAGTGTGTGTCCTTGTGGGAGACGGCTTGAAGTGCCTATGACTGTAGGCAGAAGAACAACCATGCCTTGCATAAAAGGAAATTTCTGCTCAATTCTACTTCAAACAATTTGAGTTTTAAGCCAAAAACACTCCAACCTAACTAACATCTAAAACATTATGAAGGAAACAACATGCAATCACACACTCAGACGCATGTGCAACTCAAGCGTGAACATTCATTCACACATGCACTCACACACACATATAGTTATATATATATATATATATATATATATATATATATATAGTTATACCATATATGATTCTCTGTACAATAGAAACTTTGGTCTGATATGGTGGTGCATGCTGTTGATCCCATCCCTGGGAGATGAGATAGGCGGGACTCTAAGATATTGAGGCCAGCCTAGACTGCATAGAAAGTTGTGGACCCATCAGAACTACACAGTGAGACCCTGTCCCCACTCCCCCCCACACACACACACAAATCGAAATTCCATATGTGTATACATGTGTTCTGTGTGTTGGTCTAAATGAGTACACATGGAATTTTGTGTTTTATTGTCTGAACATTTTCTGTCACAAGCAAAATGTGGTTGTTACAGCAAAAATAATAATATTATAGAAAGTTTAAAGTGGTTGAGCAAAGCTTTACCTTCTGTCCTTGATTTCAACCCTACTTCTTAATAATTCTTAAGTCCTTGGCCTGCCACAAAATGGCATAATTTAAAAATATAAGAAGCAAAGATGAGCATGTTTTAGAAGTAGCAGAAGCAGGTCTGTCCTTTAATAGGCACATTTGACACGCTGGATCACAGTGGTACTTTCAGAAGTCAAGAAAATTCTGACTTGTCAGAGACATAAAAGCTAACTGTGCAAGCGTGTATGTGTGTACCTTTATGTTAGTCTGTGAACATACATGTATTCAAATGTGTCTGGGGGAGATATCTGTGAACATTTGTAAGTTTAGATGTTTCTGAAATGTGTGAGTTCAACTGTGTCTGTTGGGTGTGTCTATGTGGTTGCCTGTGTTTAGATATGTTTAAGTGTCTGGTGTAGATGACTGTGAACATGTGTGAGTTTAGATGTGTTTATGTATCTGTGAGTATTTGTGAATTTGCATGTGTTTAGGTGTGTATCTGTGGATGTCTGTGAACATGCGTGTGTTTAGATGTCTGTGTATCTGTGGATATCTGTGAACATGTGTGTGTTTAGATGTCTGTGAATCTGTGGATGTCTGTGAACATGCGTGTGTTTAGATGCCTGTGAATCTGTGGATGTCTGAACATGTGTATGTTTAGATGCCTGTGAATCTGTGGATGTCTGTGAACATGTGTGTGTGTAGATGCCTGTGAATCTGTGGATGTCTGAACCTGTGTGTGTGTAGATCTGTTCCTTTCCCTCTGAAGCTGATGCTCCAGGAATGCAGAGCCCCCAGTCTCATTCTCTGCTATGAACACTGACATGTTTCCTTGAAGGGATTAAATGGAGATCCATTATTCCCTCCCTGTTCTGTCTTAGCCCTTAACATTCACTTCAGATCTCCTGACCCTGAATGTCCAGCCTGCAGCCAGACCCGCCAGGCCACAGGGAATGTTTGAATAGACAGTCTACTGGAGGCTGGCACAGCTGCTCCCATGTGAATGGCTGAAATGAACTGTCCATTGTTGCAATTCATAACACCAAGTTACTTCCCTTCTGTTAAGTAGGAAGTATGTGATTGCGTCTGACAAGGCCTCTGATGGCACGGAGTGGGTAATGGCCAGAGCCAGCAAGGCTGGGCCCCGCCTGATGAAAGTCTTGCCATGCTTCCTGAGTCCGTTTATAATAGAAATTCATGAGTTAATACATAGCCATACATTTGTTCTCTGTGTTTAATCAGCAGACCAATCCACAGCTTAACCTCGCATCCTCCCCAGTTCAGGTCCGGCTGCTTCTATTGATTTCATTTACCTCCAGTTAAAACTATGCTGAATTGATAGATTGAGAATAAATATAAGAATCTTACTTTCCTCTCTCTTTGACACTTTCCTCCACCTCTGTTGAGTTTTGCAGAGCCCCACCCCAGGTAGCCATATGGTCCAACACAGTCTCCTTTATACCTGTCTGGAACCTTCTCACCTATGTGTGGAGTAGTGCATGGTCAGGGACTCAGACCTGTGCTTCCGAACAAATCCACAAAACCTGTTCTTGTGTTTACTTTAGGCCACCATATGTTAGGTCACTGCTTACCCCAGCCAGGCTGAGGCTGGCACACACCCCATATTTTCTTCCCAGTACCCCAACTGTTGGAACTGCCAGGCTCCTGTGGTAATGATCCTGATCAGGACTGGGCCGTAGCAGCATGCCCAGGGCTTGCTGTTGGGAGACCCTCTGCTCTAAGCCCAACTGGTGTTTCTGTTCTGTGGAGGAACCTGTTTGTGCTGCCACACTGAAAGCCCCTGCCCAGGAGCCTGGGCTGCCCAGGGCAGAGGAGAGATCTCACTGTTCTCTGAGCCTGCCTTGAAGCCAATGAGGCCTGGATTGTTTGGCCAGGGGAATCCAACAAAATCATCAAGAGTTTTCTGCCTACACCATGGCATTTTAGTCTTGGTGTCAATGCAGTATTACAGACAGCAAAAGTGCGGCTGTTCCTTGCTGTGAAGCTGTATAGTTAATAAACTGCATGTGTTACTGGGTGAGTTACTGAACAATAATATTAACAATATTGTTTGTATATATGTTCTTCGGATCCTCCCACACCAACTTCCCCATTCTTGGTAGTAAGGGACAGTGGACCATTCCCCAGCCCTGTGAACAGTAAACCCAGCTCTGCCCTCGGCCCTTGCTAGCCAGATGCCGAGCTTTCTCACAGTCTTCTTTCCCATCACATTGCAGACAGCAAGAGCAGAGCGTCATTTTGTCCTGGAGAGTCATTAGTTCGGGAAACATGGTCCTCTATGCAAAGCAACAAAGAATCCTCTGAGCGTGATCCTCCAAGTAAAGTGACTGTGAAGTGAGACAGACAGACACATTCTTGGGAACCTGGCTTTTCCTCTCTTGCACTTTAACATGGTTCCTTCAGGGTCCGTTCATGAGTTCTAGGGGAGCAGAAAAGCCTGTGCCATCAGCTGCTGAGCCACAGGCTCTGTCCTTTCCCAACTCAGAAGTGCTGTTTAGACCCACAAAGCTGGTTTGCTGTGCCTTGCCAAGCCACATTAAGCAGCTGTGTAAAATGAATTTAAATGACATGCATCAGAGTAAAATCTCTTCCACTGGGGCAGAAAATCAATGTTAGCTAACCAGCCTGAGAAGATCAACTGTGCTCCAGCCAGCAGCTTCCTGGGAGCACTGCCTGGAAGACTGCACCTCCTCCTTAATTAACATTGAGAGGAGGAGCAAAGCTGGGGCAACTGTGACTTTTTGCACCTGGCAAACCCCCACCCCC